>NC_057802.1:456395052-456695052 GCF_018294505.1 Triticum aestivum | reverse complement strand
TAGTGAAACTGGTGCTTCTTTGATGAACTGTACTAACATCCACAGCAGAGACACCAAGACTGAACTCTTAACAGAGATATAAAGAATCGAAGAAGCTACACCTGGGTGTAGCTCTTTACTATATACAGCTTTCATGACAATACTCACCAATTATTATAATAAATAATCTGATGGACAACAGGGTAAGTGAGCAATCCGTATGGTAAGCAGAACAGAGTGATGGAAGTTTTGGATGTTCACCACTCATGTGAAAAGAACAAAAGGAGTTCCTACCAAGAAAATCTCAAATCACATTGTGCATGGTAAACAGAACTCATCAATAAATAGTGAGCACTACCAAAAAACGAGCAATAATTCTTCTATATCCTAACAAGGACAGTAATTAATTATCTTCCCAAATCGAAACAAAACTTGCCATGTGAACTGGGTCACGTAAAGTCGGACCAAATATCTCCAAACACAAGTATTGATGACGAAAAAATGGCAATAATTTAGGTACCTAAAACTCTAATACATAATTTTCGTAACCTATATATGCATTGGTTTCTAATGCATTACTCAACATAAGTTATCCATGATAGATCAAAAAGATGAACTGAACACTGATTTATCCAACCGTGAGTAGATACCAGATGTCACAGCCCTAGCTTGGCCTTGCTTGTCATTGCATCATCATCTTGCATCATGTTTAAATTCTCAGAAACTTGAAATGGGGACTGACCAAACCCTAGCACCAAATAAATTCAAATAGGCTCAAATAAAATCACTTCCAATAAACCCAAGTGACTTCAGGAAAAGTCCATCATTTTTGAAATTGGTGAAAACCTCTGACAAAATGTGGTGGATATTTTCCCAAGGTCATTTCAGGTTTTTGGATTAAATCATAAGTATTTGAATTGGAGCATTTAATGGCTACAAATATGTTAAATGCTTCAATAATTCTGAAAACATTTGAGGGCTGTTAGTAAACATTTTAAAAGTGCCCACAAATTTTCTCAGGAGTTTTAAAAATGGTTTAGTATTATTACTAAATCAAAAACAGAAAAGCAGAATAGAAAAACTGAACCAAAACAAATAAGAGAAGGGAGAGAAAGTTACCTGGACCTACCTACTGTGCAGCCCACCTGGCCTGGCCCTGTGCCGGCCCAGCCCACCTCCTCCTCCCCTGTCGTCTTCCTCCCCCTGCCAGGAGGACGGCGCGTGCCCGACGCGCGAACGCATGCGCCCCGGCCACCTCCTCCCTCCCAGCCTGCCTGGCTCCCCCTCGACGCGCCTAGACGACGCCAGCGCGATGCCTGGACGCCTCGGACCCCTCTCACTCCTCCCCGTGGCTCTCTCCCCTCTGCCCCCCTTCCTCTCACCCGCGCCGAGCGCAGCCGTCGCCGCCGACGAGCACCACCGTAGCCACAGCCTCCCCCTCGATCTCTCTCCGTGCTCTGAAAGACCGCCACGACAGCCTCTTCCTCCTCGATGACTCACGCAAGCCCGGACGCCCTGTAGAGCGGCCTTCAACGCCGTCTTCTTCCTCGATGCCGTGGATCGCCGCCGTCGATTTCGTCGCGTACAGGACCTCCCCGAGCACTCTGAGCGTCTCTGCGAGATCAACGTGAGCCCCCGCATCATCTCCCGCTGTTTTCCCTCTCGTTTTCATCCTCTAGCCGTGGCCCCCTTCGACCGAGCGCCGCCGTCCGCCATGGCCGATGCTCTGCTTGATGCCGAGCTCGTTCCGCCTTGCACCGCTGCCCATCGTGCTTCGGGTGTAACACTGATGATGCCCCGCCGCTCCGTTGGGTCGCTAGCAACTCGCAGCCCCATGGCCGAGCACCACCGCAACACGGCCGCCGCTCCGCTCGTCGCTGCCGTCGCTAGACCCCACGCCGGCGGCTGCAACGACCACCACTGGACACGCCACACTGTGGGCGTCCCAGCGAACCCACCCGCACGACCAGCCGTTGCCGGAAACGGCCGGCCGGCGATCGCCGCCGTGCACTGCTTAGCGCCGGCGAGTAGTCGCCGGTTAACCCGTCATTAGCTGCCTAACCATCTAGGTAACCACCCCCTGACCCACTGACAGTCGGGCCCCACCTGTTTAATTAACCAGCTAACGAAATAAGTTAGAATTAATCCAAGTCCAGTGGCCCCACGTGTCAGTTTGACTACGCTGACGTGGCCGTTGACCTGGCCCCACTGGTCAGCCTCGTTCTTGCCCTGTCACACTGACGTGCGGGTCCCACGGGTCAGGTTTGACCCGGACCAGCCCCTGTTGACCTGCTGACGTCACAGTGACGCAGTGCTGACGCAATAACTCATTTCCTGGATTTATTATTATTCAGAAAATTCCAGAAAATAGTATAAACTTCTAAAAATCATATAAAATCAACCGTAGCTCAGAATGAAATAATTTATATATGAAAAATGATCAGAAAAATGCAATCTATCCATCTGTATCATTTTCATGCATGTCAAACTAAGTTATACTTGCTGTATAGGTGAAAACATGATAATGACATTATAAATGCTAAATATGGAGTTTGCATATGAACCCTTAGTTCATATGGACCTCATTTAAACTGTTGCTAGATGCATTAGTGTAAATCATAACATTCTTGACATGTCATGACCATGCATCATATTGTCGCATTGCATTGATTGTGTCCTTCTCTGTTTGCCGGTAACCGTCCCCTCTCAGTAGCCGATGCTCCGATGACGTGATCGATGACACCGATGAAGAACTATAATATCTTCAGAAGTGCCAGGCAAGCAAAACCCCCTTGTTCAATCCGATACAATCCCATTCTCTCGCTCCTGCTCTCTTCTACTGCATTAGGACAATCGATTCAATTGTTACATGTTGCGGTAGTTGAACCCCTTTTCCTCTGCATGACCTGTCATTGCCACAGTAAATAGATGAAACCCACTAGCATGAGTAGGAGTTGTTTGAGCCCTGATGTGCCTACCCATTCATGCTTGTTTGTCATGCCTGCTACTGCTTAGAGTTGAGTCGGGTCTGGTTCGTCGGGGATGAATTGGAATGGTGATGAACATGTCCTACTGTGTGTGAGCTAAGTGTGTGAACACGATTTGGTAAAGGTAGCGGTGAGAGGCCATGTAGGAGTACATGGTGGGTTGTCTCATTGAAGCCGTCCTCAGGAACTGAGTTCTGTGTTTGTGATCCATGATACAGTTACTACCACGCATTGGGCCCGAAACCAATGGACCCTCTCGGCTTCTTAATCACCCTTGTCCTCTGTCCAGGAGTTGCAAGTAGTTTATGGTGTTTGTAGTAAGCTGGAGGCCGTGGACAGCGCTGACCAAGGGGTGGGTTGTGATGCGGTAGGCTCGTGGCCCGGTGTACCGAGTCGCCCGTTTGGTGTCTCGGGAACCCTGCACACATCGTTCGGGGCCGTATGTGGAAACCTCGGCCGGAATCCCTGCGGATGGAACCTGAATAGGCGATAAACCTGGACTAGAGACTTGAGTGTTTAGGTAGGCTGTGGCCGACTCCCTCGCCAGGCTTCCGCTTGAAGGTTGCCGAGGTACACGACGTGTACATGGTGGTAAGTGGCGAGAGCGTGTGTGACGAAGTACACCCCTGCAGGGTTAATATGATCTATTCGAATAGCCGTGTCCGCGGTAAAGGACTTCTGGGTTGCCTATAACAGTTCATAGACAAGTGAAAGTGGATACTCTAAAATGCGCAAGATAAGCGTGAGTGCTATGGATGGCGTTCTCGTAGGGAGACGGGAGCGGATCCATAGTGGTGTATTGATATGGTGAATATGTGGACTCGTGTGCGCCACCTCAAAAGAGTTGCTTGCAGTCATAGTTCAGGATAGCCACCGAGTCAAAGCTGGCTTGCTGCAGTTAAACTCCACCACCCCCTTTGTTGATACCGATGCATATGTAGATAGTTCTGATGTAAGTCTTGCTGGGTACATTTGTACTCATGTTTGCTTATTTTATGTTTTGCAGAGAGACTTCAGTCTCGCTAGTAGTTCCGCGTGGACTTCGACGTTTAGCTTGTTACCTCAGCTATAATCTTGTGCCCTCGGCAGGATCTAGTAGATAGTCAGGCTTCTTAGCCTTTTTCATTTATAGTTGTCTGTACTCAGACATGTTAAGCTTCCGCATGTGTTTGACTTGTATGCTCTGAATGCTGGGTCGAGAGACCCATGTTTGTAATATCTCGCTCCTCGGAGCCTAATGAATAAATACTTGAGTCGTAGAGTTATGTTGTGATGCCATGTTGTATTTACACATATCGAGCATATTGTGTGTATGATTGAAATGCTTGGTATGTGTGGGATCAGACAACCTAGTTGTTTATCCTTGGTAGCCTCTCTTATGGGAAAATGTAGTATTGTGCTTCCATGAGCCATAGTAGTCCGCTACAGCCCGGTTCACCGGAGTCCTGCTAGCCCAGCACTACTGCTCTGGAACACTTGACTGGCCGGCATGTGATTCACTTCGTTCCTGTGTCTGTCCCTTCGGGGAAATGTCACGCGGTGACATCCGGAGTCCTGCCTAGCCTGCTACAGCCCGGGTTCCCGGAGTCCTGTTAGCCCAGTGCTACAACCCGGATTCGCACGCTGCTGACCGGCACGTTCGATGTTGATTCATGTATGCCTGTCCCCATACGTTAGTGCCGCTTTGGGTTCACAACTAGCCATGTCGGCCCGGGTTCTCTGTCATATGGATGCTAGCGACACTGTCATATACGTGAGCCAAAAGGCGCAAACGGTCCCGGGCCATGGTAAGGCGACTCCCGTGGGAATACCGTGCGTGAGGCCGCAAAGTGATATGAGGTGTTACAGGCTAGATCGGTGTGACTTGGAATCGGGGTCCTAACACCAGAAGCCTCAAATACTTCTAATTGCTGCATATTGACACTGGTAAGGTTATTTGAAGCCAGTCAACAAACCATGACAGGTACTGCCCAAAGCAAAATCAGCAATGCTTAAATGGTACTCCCTCTGTTCCTAAATATATGTCTTTTTAGACATTTCAAATGGACTACAACATACGGATGTATGTAGACATATTTTAGAGTGTAGATTCACTCATTTTGCTCCGTATGTAGTCACTTGTTGGAAACACTAAAAAGACTTATATTTGGGATCGGAGGGAGTACGTATATATACTGCAGTTATATTTAGCTAATGGGTGGCGACAGGAGGGGGATAGGACCCGGGAAAGCCAACCCGTGGCCTGGGTCGTAAAGCCGGAATCCTGACGACGATGGTAGCATTTGTTTGACATTGTTTATCATGTCCGCCCTAGGTTGGCCTGGGGCCCGGCCCAACCTTTGGCTCCACCACCAGGTGGCGAGTACTCAGCTGCTCTTGGCGCAGTAATCGGATAGTTGACTAATTTGATGCCTCAAGTGCTAATAATTTGACCTCCGATGGTTGCTTATGTTCTCTATTGGAATGTGAAGCTATACGTCTGAGGAAGAATAATATGACTTCCGATGGCTTAATTTCAAATAATATGAGCTCGGATGGTTGGTTATGTTCTCTATTGGGATGTGAAGCTATAAGTGTGAGGAAGAATTTGAAAGTTGTCTTCAGGACCGTGACCCATTAGAACAGTCCTTCCAAATAGTTAAATGTCAAAATTATTCAGTTAAGATCATGCTAAGTTTTGATATCCATCTCTTATTGAACTTCCAATTATTTTCCACTGGCAATCTCTCCCAAACAAGTCACTCACAAACAATGAGAGTTGTTGGTAACATGATCAATTGCAATATATTCTACAATCTACATTTCCACTGCCAAACGGAATTTGTTAAAACCAAAGAGAACAGATGTTACTTGCATTAAATACCGGGGTCTTGCACAGTCACTCTTTTGTACATCCATCTTTTTACAGGGAATTACTTATTCCTTGTGGTAAGGGTTTCCATCACTCTTGGATTATTCAATCTAACAGTATATTCCAATGAAATGGTAATGCTGGTATAAAGTATAAAGCACATTCCTGGATTTTGCGCGTTATTTGATGAAAAAATAAACCTGAACTGTGCGCTTAGGTGATATTCGCTAGGCAGTAGCAAAACACACAATTAACACTTAGGCTTCTTTTTCTTGATTTAATTCACAGGTTACTTTACAGTGCAGCTAATAAAAAGCAGATAAACAGTAAGTAGTGAGTGTTTGACGTATTAAAAAGGGCAGCCCGGTGCACGTAGCTCCCGCTTGCGCAGGGTCCAGGGAAGGGTCCGACCACTTTGGGTCTTTTGAATGCAGCCTTTCCCTGCATTCCTGCAAGAGGCTGTTTCCAGGACTCGAAGCCGTGACCTCATGGTCACAAGGCCTCATGGTCACAAGGCAACAGCTTTACCGCTGCGCCAATGCTCCTCTTCAATGTTTGACATATTAGAAAGCAGAAACGCAATGAAGGTAAAGTAGGCATAAACTTTGCATGGAAGATTAACCACGAGAAGTTGGTTGCATAAGAACCTGGCGGAAGAATCTTAGCCCATTTTTCCATAGACCGCCAACTTGAGAAGTTGAGACAAATGCATATCCTTTTGTTGGCCGGAATTCTGAATCTCTTTTATCTATTTTATATGCATAACTCAGTGCAGAAAGCAGATTATGTCCTAACTGCCTCCTTATGGATTCTGATGCCATTTGTGAGGGATCAGTTAAGGTACGCCATGCCAGATCATAAGACAAGTTATGGTGCCAGGTTGAAAGCAAACCAAACTTAAGGCCAAGAAGACGCTGCTTGTATGATGAAAACTTCAGCCAATCTTCGGAAAGGATTGATGCCCGAGCCGTCAAAGGTGTTGGTATTGATTTCAATCTTGGCAGGTACACTCCAATGTCTATCTTTGATGACTGATCCCAACCATATTCTCCTGAAACATTCCACATGTCCCCATAACCAAATAGGTTCTTCAACATGAACCATCCTTCAACTGGCCATGATATTACCTGAATATAATATAAGCATCATTCCCGGAAACATTTCAGATACTGAATGCAGTTAAAAAAGAAGGCACATATTACTCAAGACCTCCAATGCAATCTTCTGCTCTTATGTTGTTAACACTAAGTGTATACTAGACATTAGAATGACATCACATAACAAACCAATTTACCTATTTTACCCAAATAAAAAGATGTTTGCATGGTTCTGTTTTCTGACTAGAATGGCGTCACATAATACGGTGTATTTACTATGCTGTAGGTCAACCGTCAAAATATATGTTTCCTTACCAACAATAGTTAAGTGGTTTTCTTGGATAAGAGATGGTTCACAGTTGTATGCCTCACTCAAGATAATAAAATGGTAACCAATTGAGTGTTCTCAAATAGCGATGAAGAATTGAGTGTCGCCACACCACCAAATGGTTGTGTCTGATAATCTATCCAAATCCTACATAATTATTAAGATAAATAGATGTATTCATTCGAGAGGGCGTATGCTAACTTAGGTGATAAACGAACACACGAAAGCAACCAAAGTAAGACTCCAAGCATTAAAATTTCCTATTCATACACCAAATAACAGCACATGACTACTGATTAGTGTTACCTCTAATTCTTGTCTAGCAGTAACGAATGCAATAATTGGTAATGTAGGTAAAAAGTGGCCACTTTGAGCATCCTTGGTTTAGAACATGCCAGCAATGCAATGCAATAATTAAACTACAGTACACACATAGTAGCAGCAACGAATCCAAACTAATTCAGCAGCACTTCATCTGACCAACACATCGCTAACGGAAGAAATAACAAACTGAAGGCACTTGCGTTGCAATTTTACAGAGATCTTCACCTCTTTCTTGGGGAAGAAGAAGATGCCACGATTGTAGGGTCTGGCCGCCTCCACGACTTGGATGGTGACGATTGCAGTACCGGGGAACTCGGGCGGGCCTGCGCCGAGGGTGATGGAGACGGAGTCGAACACGTCGAGGCGGCGCAGCAGCGCGTTGGCATGGCTGGAGGCGCGCACCAGGCCCTGCACGGTGCCGGCAGAGCGGAGCAGGTCGGCGACCTCCGCCTCGATGAGGGAGCCGCGGGTCTTGAAATTGCCCCTGATGATGACGTCGTGGACGCGGATGCCGACGGGCTCGGCGTGCAGGCGACGGAAGACGGCCTTCACCTTCTCCTTGTACGCCGCCGGCCCGTCCAGCTCCTCTGCATCGTCCTCCTCCTCGTCGAAGTCGACCCCATTGTCCTCGCCACGGTCGGGCTGGTCGGGAGCCTTGCGGGGCTCGTCCGAAGGCTCGTGGGGAGCAGGGTTCGGGGCTTGCTCGGCGGTGGAATCCGCGGCGATCGCCATGGCTGGGGTTTCGGGTGAAAAGTGGAAATGGAATCTCGCACAAGGTGTGGCGAGGGTTTAGAAGCCTATATCTCTATTTGGCCTGGTCAATCTATTCGTGGGCCTCTATTGCAGTACTAGCTGGGCCATAAACTGGCGAAAAAAGGTAGCTTCCCTTGTTGCTCAAAAAAAAAATGTAGCTTCCCTTTGGACGGAAACAAAAAGAAACCACTAAAAAAATCAATCGTCTTAGCTATGGTCCTCATTCCTCAAGCTCACGGGAGATAAAAAGTATGGTTCTAACTAGTAGCTTTAAAAAAATTTAGATGATGCTCAGTTCCACGTAAAATTCAGGTATTTTGCTGGAGAGTATTATGAGGAATCATCCCACTACGAGCCATCCTGACAAATAGACATGTCGATTCTAATGGTGCATGCCCTATCTGCCACCAAGAGGCGGAGGATGTCAGGCATCTTCTATTTGAGTGTGCGCATGCAAGGGATCTTTGGGCGCGGCCGGGCATGCTCGAGCTGGTCGATAACTCATTGCATGTTGATAGATCAGGCTCGGCTATTTTTGAGTACCTGCTATCATTACCGGATAATTACCTACAGATACATCCTAGTGTCAATTTTAAGCAAGCTCTTGGCACTGGAAGTTGGTACCTATGGTGGGTTCGAAGACAAATGACACACAATGCTCCCGTGCCTCCATCATGGAGATGACCAATTTCTGTTCTCTCGATCGCAAGAAATTTTCAAATGTCTTCATCCCGTTCTCTAGAGTTGCCTGAAACAAAATGGAGTAAACCTGACCCACGATATACTAAGCTAAATGTTGATGCAGCGTTCTTTGCAGATGAAGTACTGGGTGCAACATCTGCAGTACTTAGAGATGACAGGGGGAACTTTATTGCGGCTCAGTGCAAATTCATCCCACATGCAGCGAATGTTATTACTGTTGAAGCAATGGCTATGAGGGATGGATTAGAGTTCGCTAATTCGCTCGGTCTGAACCAAGTTGATGCGGAGTCGGACTCACTACAAGTCATCAATTACTGCAATGGACAGACGAGATGGTGGGATGATGCGGCAGCTTTATTCGTTGAGTGTGTGGATTTAGGATCTATGATCGGGAAGGTCATGTTTAAGCATTGTCTTCGTTCTTGTAACAAAGTAGTGCATGTGCTAGCAAACTATAGTTATTGTAATATGGCTTCGATTAGTTGGTTAAACGAGCCTCCTGACTGTATTGTCAGTTTGCTCGTAGACGATGTAAACGTGTTCTGATCTAATAAAGCTACCCATGATGGCCTTTCAAAAAAACTAGTTCTTTTAACATAGTACAGATGCACACACTCATAGATGCACACATACACTCACCCATATGAATGCACGCACGCACATCCCTACCCCTATGAGCACCTCCGAGAGACTGAGCTGGCACATCTTCTTGAGATTGACGGAGTCGCCACAGACGCCTTCGTAGTCGACGGGAACGTCTCTTTCACTAAACGCACATCGCCGAAAGGCCTGAAATAATTTCAGAAAAATGCGAGCATCGGTGTCAAGTCTAGGACTTGAACTCTGGTGGGCTGGAGATACAACTGTCCTCCTAACCATCCAACCACATATCTCGAATTAGGCTTTTGCCCTACTTTATAGCCCAAATGACCCATCCGATATAAGGTGGTGAGATAACCTTCTTACCAGATCAAAATACAGAGGATAATAAAGAGAGGAGCGAAAACGTCACCAACTCAGCGTTGAGCAAGAAAAAAGGACTAGCCACACTTAACAATAGGCTTGAGGTTGTTACGGCCCAAGGGTGCCTCACCTTATCGGAATCCGCCCAAGTAGGTCATCCTGGGGCCTCCTAGGTCTGTTATGACATGGGACAGTTCGCCTGGGCCATGGTCCTACTACCACGTGGACCTGGAAAACTTGGAGTATACCACGAGATGACTGACGCCCATGAGGACTCCTCTAATTGATTTAGAAATTAGAACATGTAACCCTAAACCACGTTAGCGATATAAGTTGAGGCTAGATCAGCTAGGTACAGAATCACAAAGATATTGCTCAATGCCTCAATCTTTGTAACCCATGTACACAAATCAATATATGCGAGTAGGAGTAGGATATTACCTCTTTTACGAGGGTCTAAACATGATTAAAACTCTGCCTTGTTTCCCATTCGATCTACTCGTCTGGCCAGGTACCCTATCGAAGATTTGACCAAAAACTCCGACAAGGCTACAGGAACTACCAGACGAAGCAAAACCATGCCTCCATAGGAAACCACTGGGCCAGTTACACCACACACACCAAGATATCGCAAGAAAGGGTCGCTTGCACTCTCGCTCTAGGTCGCGGAGCTCCGATCCTGCGAGCGAACAGTTAGGACCGAGAGTGATGATAACTAGGACATGCGTAAAATATAGGAGACCAACGAAACCACCCACGTCAGAGTCGAAGAAGCTTCTCGCCAGGGTCGAAGCAAGCCCGAATACGCTGACTCATTGCAACCAGAAGGTACCTGAGCTTCACGACGACGCCCTCAAGAGGGTGACAAGGCAACACGCCATCTACGTCGAATCTAAAAAGACGAACTGAAAGTGCAACTATCCTTGGGTGGTTTTGGTACTAACAACATATAGCTCATTGAACTAATGCTATTTCAAGATGATCATTTTAGAAAGTTCAATGATTGGCTTGGCATGGATTAGGAATGTGGACCCCTGAAAATGCTAAGGACACATATTGGCTCAAGCTCAAGACTCTACATTTTCATTTTAGTGATCCAAGATCACATTGAGTCCATAGGAAAAGCCAATACTATTAAAAGGGATGAGGTGTTCCTTAATGGATTGCTTGCTCAAAATTCTTAGTGATATGCTCCAAAAACCCTCAACCACTTTCTCATATCCACATATGTCTGAAACCAAAAGTCAAACTCGGCCCCACCGATTTGATCTATCCGGCGCCACCGAGTTCATTTGACATAGCCACTGCCAGAAACCCTAATCAATTCGGTCTCACCGATAGGGATCTCGGTCTCACCGAGATGGGATTGCAAACTCTCTGTTTCCCTTCGTAACGTTTCGGTCTAACCGAGATGAGCGATCGGTCCCACCGAGTTCGCAATGCAAACTCTCTGTTTCCCCTTCGTAACATTTCGGTCTCACCGAAATGAGCGAATCGGTCCCACCGAGTTTGCCTGACCAACTCCCTGGTTAGCTTATTACCAAAATCGGTCCCACTGAGTTTGTGTAATCGGTCTCACCGAGATCACGTTATGCCCTAACCCTAATGAAATCGGTCCCACCGAGTTGACATGTCGGTCACACCTGAAAGCCTAACGTTCACATTTTGAACTGAACCGGTCTAACCGAGTTTTCTGATTCGCTCCCACCGAGTTTGGTGAATTGTGTGTAACGGTTAGATTTTGTGTGGAGGCTATATGTACCCCTCCACCCACTCTTCATTCGTGAGGAGAGCCATCAGAACATGCCTACACTTCCAGCATACATTTTCTGAGAGAGAACCACCTACTCATGTGTTGAGGTCAAGATATTCCATTCCAACCACATAAATCTTGATCTCTAGCCTTCCCCAAGTTGCTTTCCACTCAAATCATCTTTCCACAAAATCCAAATCCGTGAGAGAGAGTTGAGTGTTGGGCAGACTATCATTTGAAGCACAAGAGCAAGGAGTTCATCATCAACACACCATCTATTACCTTTTGGAGAGTGGTGTCTCCTAGATTGGTTAGGTGTCACTTGGGAGCCTCCGTCAAGATTGTGGAGTTGAACCAAGCAGTTTGTACGGGCAAGGAGATCGCCTACTTCGTGAAGATCTACCCTAGTGAGGCAAGTCCTTCGTGGGCGATGGCCATGGTGGGATAGACAAGGTTGCTTCTTCGTGGACCTTCGTGGGTGGAGCCCTCCATGGACTCGCGCAACCGTTATTGATACGTCTCCAACGTATCTATAATTTTTGATTGTTCCATGCTATTATATTATGTGTTTTGGATGTTTAATGGGCTTTAATATGCTCTTTTGTATTATTTTTGGGACTAACCTATTAACCGGAGGCCCAGTGCCAGTTTTATGTTTTTTTGCCTATTTTAGAGTTTCGCAAAAAAGGAATACCAAACGGAGTCCAAACGGAATGAAACCTTCACGATGATCTTTCTTGGAACGAAAGCAATCAAGAAAACTTGGAGTGGAAGTCTAGAACTCCGTGAGGCGGCCACGAGGCAGGAGGGCGCGCCCAGGAGGGTAGGCGCGCCCCCACCCTCGTGGGCCCCTCGTAGCTCCACCGACGTACTTCTTTCGCCTATATATACTCTTATACCCTAGATTGATTAGAGAGAGCCACGAAACAACTTTTCCACCGCCGCAACCTTCTGTACCCGTGAGATCCCATCTTGGGACCTTTTCCGGCGATCTGCCAGAGGGGGAATCGATCATGGAGGGCTTCTACATCAACACCATAGCCTCTTCGATGAAGCGTGAGTAGTTTACCACAGACCTTCGGGTCCATAGTTATTAGCTAGATGGCTTCTTCTCTCTCTTTGATTCTCAATACAAAGTTCTCCTCAATGTTCTTGGAGATCTATTCGATGTAATACTCTTTTGCGGTGTGTTTGCCGAGATCCGATGAATTGTGGATTTATGAACAAGATTATCTATGAATATTATTTGGTTCTTCTCTGAATCCTGATATGCATGATTTGGTATCTTTGCAAGTCTCTTCGAATTATCGGTTTAGTTTGGCCTACTAGATTGATCTTTCTTGCAATGGGAGAAGTGCTTAGCTTTGGGTTCAATCTTGCGGTGTCCTTTCCCAGTGACAGTAGGGGCAGCAAGGCACGTATTGTATTGTTGCCATCGAGGATAAAAAATGGGGTTTATATCATATTGCTTGAGTTTATCCCTCTACATCATGTCATCTTGCTTAATGCGTTACTCTATTCTTATGAACTTAATACTCTAGATGCATGCTGGATAGCGGTCGATGTGTGGAGTAATAGTAGTAGATGCAGAATCGTTTCGGTCTACTTGACACGGACGTGATGCTTATATTCATGATCATTGCCTTAGATATTCTCATAACTATGCGCTTTTCTATCAATTGCTCAGCACTAATTTGTTCACCCACCGTAATACATGCTATCTTGAGAGAAGCCACTAGTGAAACCTATGGCCCCGAGTCTATTTTACATCATATTAGTTTCCTGTCAACTTGCCAATTTCTGTCGCCGTTCTTTTTATTTTGCAATATTTACTTTCCAATCTATACAACAAAATACCAAAAATATTTACTTTACTATCTTTATTAGATCTCACTTTTGCGAGTGACCGTGAAGGGATTGACAACCCCTTTATCGCGTTGGTTGCAAGGTTCTTGATTGTTTGTGCAGGTACTAGGTGACTTGTGCGTTGTCTCCTACTGGATTGATACCTTGGTTCTCAAAAACTGAGGGAAATACTTACGCTACTTTGCTGCATCACCCTTTTTTCTTCAAGGGAAAACCAACGCATGCTCAAGAGGTAGCAAGAAGGATTTCTGGCGCCGTTGCCGGGGAGATCTACGCCAAGTCAAGACATACCAAGTACCCATCATAAACTCTTCTCCCTCGCATTACATTATTTGCCATTCGCATCTCGTTTTCCTCTCCCCCACTTCTAAAATGATTTTTGAAAACCTTTGCCTTTTCTTCGCCCTCCTTCCGTTCGATCTTGTGTTACCATGTGCCTTCTTTTCGCTTGCATCTTCGCTTGCTAAAAGTTTATGGATCCTCGTCCACTTGCTAATCTTTTTGAGAGATCCAATTATGATGAACCAATTGCTAGTGAGTTGAGTGCACTAGATTATTTTTATGAGGTTTTGCTTGAAATTCGTGAATCTGAAAATTGTGATGAAGAAATTTATTAAGAGATTCACGATAGCTCCTTGAATAAAAAGCATGATTGCAATGATTTTACTATAAAGTCTCTTGATGTCAATTGTGCTAATAATATGCAAAACCCTAAGCTTGGGGATGCTAGTTTTGCTATGTCTACTACTTGTTGCAATGATCATGATTGGCGTGATTCTTCTTATGATCTTGAAAATTTATTTAAGCCCCATGATGAATATGAGATTGATAATAGTGTTTGCAATAATATTGAAAGTGGGTTTGGAAGAGTGTCAACTTTAGATCCCACATATTTGGAGAATGTTCAATCTTATGGTATTTTTGATAAAAGTGGGTTTGGAGAGGTCATGACTTTAGTTAATGATAGTCCCACTATTTTGGAAGAGTGTCAACTTCGCATGCATGTGGACCATGTTGAGAATATGTTATGTGATAGATATTTTGTTGAATTTGCCTATGATCCTACATGTAATTATTATGAGAGAGGAAAATATGGTTGTATAAATTTTTCCTTCTTCCTTGCATATGCTAATTTTTGCTTGCTATGATAATTTGTTTGCTTATAAAATGCCTATGCATAGGAAGTATGTTAGACTTAGATGTGTTTATCACGTGTTCTATGATGCTCTCTTTGTGCTTTAATTCTTGTCTTTGATGTGAGCATCATTAAAATTGTCAATGCCTAGCTAGGGGCGTTAAACGATAGCGCTTGTTGGGAGGCAACCCAATTTTATTTTTGTTCTTTGCTTTTTGCCCATGTTTAGTAATAAATAATTCATCTAGCCTAGATGTTGTTTTATGTTTTAATTAGTGTTTGTGCCAAGTAGAACCTTTGGGAAGACATGGGTGAAGTCTTTGCGATCTTGCTGTAAAAAACAGAAACTTTTGCGCTCACGAGATTAGCTGCCATTTTTTACTGGAGAGTGATTTTAGGTTGATTCTTTTTGAAGATAATTAATAGACAAATTCCTCACGTGCACCAATTTATTTCAGAATTTTTGGAGTTACAGAAGTATTCGAACATGTCAGATTGCTACAGACTGTTTTGTTTTGACAGATTCTGTTTTTCGTGTGTTGTTTGCTTATTTTAATGAATCTATAAGTAGTATCTGTTGGGGATCGTAGCAGAATTTAAAATTTTTCTACGCATCACCAAGATCCATCTATGGAGTATACTAGCAATGAGGGGAAAGGAGTGCATCTACATACCCTTGTAGATCGCGAGCGGAAGCGTTCCAATGAACGGGGTTGATGGAGTCGTACTCGCCGTGATCCAAATCACCGATGACCGAGTGCCGAACGGACGGCACCTCCGCGTTCAACACACGTACGGAGCAGCGACGTCTCCTCCTTCTTGATCCAGCAAGGGGGAAGGAGAGGTTGATGGAGATCCAGCAGCACGATGGCGTGGTGGTGGAAGTAGCGGGGTCTCGGCAGGGCTTCGCCAAGCTTCTGCGAGAGGGAGAGGTGTTGCAAGGGGAGAGGGAGGCGCCCGGGGCTGTCATGTTGCTGCCCTCCCTCCCCCCACTATTTATAGGACCCCTGGAGGGCGGGGGGGGGGGGCGCCGGCCCTGGAACCCATCTGCATGGGGGGGGGCGGCCAGGGGGGAGACTTGCCCCCCAAGGCAAGTGGGGCGCCCCCCACCCTAGGGTTTCCAACCCTAGGCGCAGGGGGGAGGCCCATGGGGGGTGCCCCAGCCCACTAAGGGCTGGTTCCCTTTCCACTTCATCCCATGGGGCCCTCCGGGATAGGTGGCCCCACCCGATGGACCCCCGGGACCCTTCCGGTGGTCCCGGTACAATACCGGTGACCCCCGAAACTTTCCCGGTGGCCGAAACTTGACTTCCTATATATAATTCTTCACCTCCGGACCATTCCGGAACTCCTCGTGACGTCCGGGATCTCATCCGGGACGCCGAACAACTTTCGGGTTTCCGCATACTAATATCTCTACAACCCTAGCGTCACCGAACCTTAAGTGTGTAGACCCTACGGGTTCGGGAGACATGCATACATGACCGAGACGCCTCTCCGGTCAATAACCAACAGTGGGATCTGGATACCCATGTTGGCTCCCACATGTTCCACGATGATCTCATCGGATGAACCACGATGTCGAGGATTCAATCAACCCCGTATACAATTCCCTTTGTCAATCGGTACGTTACTTGCCCGAGATTCGATTGTCGGTATCCCAATACCTTGTTCAATCTTGTTACCGGCAAGTCACTTTACTCGTACCGTAATGCATGATCCCGTGGCTAACTCCTTAGTCACATTGAGCTCATTATGATGATGCATTACCGAGTGGGCCCAGAGATACCTCTCCGTCATACGGAGTGACAAATCCCAGTCTCGATCCGTGCCAACCCAACAGACACTTTCGGAGATACCCGTAGTGAACCTTTATAGTCACCCAATTACGTTGTGACGTTTGGTACACCCAAAGCACTCCTACGGTATCCGGGAGTTGCACGATCTCATGGTCTAGGGAAATGATACTTGACATTGGAAAAGCTCTAGCAAACGAACTACACGATCTTTTATGCTATGCTTAGGATTGGGTCTTGTCCATCACATCATTCTCCTAATGATGTGATCCCGTTATCAACGACATCCAATGTCCATGGTCAGGAAACCGTAACCATCTATTGATCAACGAGCTAGTCAACTAGAGGCTTACTAGGGACATGGTGTTGTCTATGTATCCACACATGTATCTGAGTTTCCTATCAATACAATTCTAGCATGGACAATAAATGATTATCATGAACAAGGAAATATAATAATAACCAATTTATTATTGCCTCTAGGGCATATTTCCAACAGTATCGGGGGGTATGAACCATAGAGAAGATGGAATACAGTAGGTTTAACACCAATATAAGTAAAGAATGATTTCATTACAGTACCTTAAAGTGGTGGTTTATTTTCTTATACTAACGGAGCTCATGAGATTTTCTGTTGAAGTTTTGTGTTATGAAGTTTTCAAGTTTTTGGGTAAAGATTTGATGGATTTTGGAATAATGAGTGGCAAGAGCCTAAGCTTGGGGATGCCCAAGGCACCCCAAGGTAAAATTCAAGGACAACCAAAAGCCTAAGCTTGGGGATGCCCCGGAAGGCATCCCCTCTTTCGTCTTCGTCTATCGGTAACTTTACTTGAGGCTATATTTTTATTCACCACATGATATGTGTTTTGCTTGGAGCGTCTTTTATGATTTGAGTCTTTGCTTTTTAGTTTACCACAATCATGCTTGCTGTACACACCTTTTGGGAGAGACACACATGAATCCGAATTTATTAGAACACTCTATGTGCTTCACTTATATCTTTTGAGCTAGATAATTTTGCTCTAGTGCTTCACTTATATCTTTTTAGAGCACGGTGGTGGTTTTGTTTTATAGAAATTATTGATCTCTCATGCTTCACTTATATTATTTTGAGAGTCCTTTAGAACAGCATGGTAATTTGCTTTGGCTATAAAACTAGTCCTAATATGATAGGCATCCAAGGTGGGTATAATAAAAACTTTCATAATAAGTGCATTGAATACTATGAGAAGTTTGATTCTTTATGATTGTTTTGAGATACGAAGATGGTGATATTAGAGTCACGCTAGTTGAGTAGTTGTGAATTTGAGAGATACTTGTGTTAAAGTTTGTGATTCCCGTAGCATACACGTAGATGAACCGTTATGTGATGAAGTCGGAGCATGATTTATTTTTTGATTGTCTTCCTTATGAGTGGAGGTCGGGGATGAGCGATGGTCTTTTCCTACCAATCTATCCCCTAGGAGCATGTGCGTAGTACTTCGTTTCGATAACTAATAGATTTTTGCAATAAGTATGTGAGTTCTTATGACTAATGTTGAGTCCATGGATTATACGCACTCTCACCCTTCCACCATTGCTAGCCTCTCTAGTACCGCGCAATTTTCGCTGGTACCATAAACCCACCATTTACCTTCCTCAAAACAACCACCATATCTACCTATTATGGCATTTCCATAGCCATTCCGAGATATATTGCCATGCAACTTTCCATCGTTCCGTTTATCATTACACGCTCCATCATTGTCATATTGCTTTGCATGATCATGTAGTTGACATCGTATTTGTGGCAAAGCCACCGTTCATAATTTTTCATACATGTCACTCTTGATTCATTGCATATCCCGGTACACCGCCGGAGGCATTCACATAGAGTCATATTTTGTTCTAAGTATCGAGTTGTAATTCTTGAGTTGTAAGTAAATAAAAGTGTGATGATCTTCATTATTAGAGCATTGTCCCATGTGAGGAAAGGATGACGGAGACTATGATTCCCCCACAAGTCGGGATGAGACTCCGGACGAAAAATAAAAAAAGGGAGAAAAAAAGAGGCCATAAAAAAAGAGAAAGGCCCAAATAAAAAAATGAGAGAAAAAGAGAGAAGGGGCAATGTTACTATCCTTTTACCACACTTGTGCTTCAAAGTAGCACCATGATCTTCATGATAGAGAGTCTCCTATATTGTCACTTTCATATACTAGTGGGAATTTTTCATTATAGAACTTGGCTTGTATATTCCAATGATGGGCTTCCTCAAAATGCCCTAGGTCTTCATGAGCAAGCGAGTTGGATGCACACCCACTTAGTTTCCTTTTGAGCTTTCATACACTTATAGCTCTAGTGCATCCGTTGCATGGCAATCCCTACTCACTCACATTGATATCTATTGATGGGCATCTCCATAGCCCATTAATATGCCTAGTTGATGTGAGACCATCTTCCTCCTTTTTGTCTTCTCCACAACCACCATTCTATTCCACCCATAGTGCTATATCCATGGCTCACGCTCATGTATTGCGTGAAGATTGAAAAAGTTTGAGAACATTAAAAGTATGAAACAATTGCTTGGCTTGTCATCGGGGTTGTGCATGATTGAAATATTTTGTGTGATGAAGATGGAGCATAGCCAGACTATATGATTTTGTAGGGATAACTTTCTTTGGCCATGTTATTTTGAGAAGACATGAATACTTTGTTAGTATGCTTGAAGTATTATTATTTTTATGTCAATATTAAACTTTTTTCTTGAATCTTTCGGATCGAACATTCATGCCACAATAAATAAAATTACATTGATAATTATGTTGGGTAGCTTTTGTCGGTGTCAAAACCGGCGGATCTCGGGTAGGGGGTCCCGAACTGTGCGTCTAAGGTGGATGGTAACAGGAGGCGGGGGACACGATGTTTACCCAGGTTCGGGCCCTCTCGATGGAGGTAATACCCTACTTCCTGCTTGATTGATCTTGATGATATGAGTATTACAAGAGTTGATCTACCACGAGATCGTAGAGGCTAAACCCTAGAAGCTAGCCTATGGTATGATTGTTGTTGTCCTACGGACTAAACCCTCTGGTTTATATAGACACCGAAGGGGGCTAGGGTTACACAGAGTCGGTTACAAGGGAGGAGATCTACATATCCGTATTGCCAAGCTTGCCTTCCACGCCAAGGAGAGTCCCATCCGGACACGGGACGAAGTCTTCAATCTTGTATCTTCATAGTCCAACAGTCCGGCTAAAGTATATAGTCCGGCCATCCGAGGACCCCCTAATCTAGGACTCCCTCAGTAGCCCCTGAACCAGGCTTCAATGATGATGAGTCCGGCGCGCAGATTGTCTTCGGCATTGCAAGGCGGGTTCTTCTCCAAATTCTGAGTACCCGTTGAGTAGTGTCCGGCTTCCCATAAATGTTGCACTCCTTGGCTTCCATCCCTAATAATGGCTATCTTCCACGTGTCGAGCGAATGCGAGAAGCCAGGACATTTTTACATTTGCCACCCTAGCCATGTGAGTAAACCGTCTATTAAAGAGACGGGGATTCTTAGATCCAGATCACACCACCCTCCCACATCGAGTATCCATCGGAGCGCGCCTGGCAAAATCCATTCCAACATGGCCGGCCATCGCAGCTCCTCCTCTCGCTCCCGTAGCCCTAAGCCCGGCGATTGGAAGAGGTGTTCCGTCCCTCACAGCCAATTAGTAAAGTTACAGACCCAGGGATTTCTCCTGCCAGCGTATATGGTTCCCGTTCGAGCCGGGCTCGCCACCTATAATGGCGGGGAGCAAGCAGAGAGCTCCCCCAACCCATCCAAGGGGGAGCAGGTATGCCTTGTCCCTTATTTACTAAGGGGACTTGGATTCCCAATCCATCCGTTCCTCTGCGGGCTCCTGGAGTTCTACGACCTCCAGTTGCATAACTTTACCCCCGCTTCCATCCTACACATCGCTGGCTACGTCGCCCTTTGCGAGCTGTTCCTGGGCTGCGAAGCTCATTTTGAGCTATGGCGGAGGCTATTCTGCCTCGTGCCCCGTACACAGAAGGGGTCACTATATCAAGTGGGCGGAGCCGAAATATGGCGCATCGCCGGTACCGGATACCTGTCCGGTACACCGAAGAAGACGTCCGAAGACTGGCCTTCGGAGTGGTTTTATATGGAGGACGCCCCCCTTCCAGATCCTATTCGGATGGGCCTTCCTGAGTTCGACAACGCCCCTTTGAAGAAACGCCACAGCTGGCGCCCTCGGAGCCCCTAGGAAGAAGATAACAGGGAAGTCCTTTATCTGATGGGCCGGATAGATATGCTGGTCAAATCAGGATTGACAATAACCGAGGTTATGTCCATATACATAATGCGGGGGGTGCAACCACTTCAATATCGGGGACAACCCATGTGGCACTTCAATGGGGAGGACGACGCCACCCGCTGCGGTTGTAAAGGTCCGGACTCCGTCGCTGCACTAGCGAAGATACTGGCCGACTTGTATAAAGGAGAAGAAGAGGAGTTCGCCCGTATCAAGCCACGGGACGGATTCTCCATGTACAACCCCCCAAGCTGGGTGAGCTGCTACTTTCTACTCCAGTCCTTTCCGCATTCTTTGTCATAAATATTTACCTTGTTATTTCATAAAAGGAACTGCGAAAAGCCGTGAGGGAGGTCCACAGCCCGTCTCCACAACCAGAGGACCCTGACCGGGCCCTTGACCCCGGACTTGAGGAAGATCCAGACACATTTGTGGAGCTCATCGACAGAACGTTCTATCAGTTGAGCTGTGACGGTACCTTGGTGGCTATCATAGCCGATTATCCTGGACTACTCCCCGCCTCGCATGTAAGTAAAACCGGAGCCCTGACTTCAAAGAAGGATCCCTTTTTCTGCACTTCACCTACCGCACACATATGGTGTTTTACAGGGAAGGCCCTCGGGACGCCATGCCGAACCCGCAGTGACTCGTCAACAAGGGGCACCGAAGCCGGGTAGGCTTAAAAGGAAGGCGGTCAGGACTGAGACGCTGTCGCAGAGGTACGAAAGAGAATCCCGCTCCGTGGTGGTTGTGTTTTAAAATATAATAACGCCCATGTTTCCTGGTAGGAAAAACGCTCGCCGGACTATATTCAGAGAGGTTGCCGGTCACGCCTCCACCAGTCGAGCTCCAGAGCCGGACATGGACGCTAACATAGGGCCAACGCCGGATGTCCCTCCTACAGAGGATGCGGATAGGCTATCCGCTACAAATTCCAAAGTGGAGAGCGCCATGAATCACAGGCGTCGCCGGGCCGTACTCCGTGACGCTTGTTTCTCCCAAGAGGCGTTCGATGCCTTCAACTCAGGAGACGCGTACATCCGAGCTGCTCAAAGTGGTCTTGCCAGAGCCACGGACCAGTATGTGAAAGATATACGGGTAAGGAAATCTAATAATTATGTATATCAGTAGCCCCTGAGACTTGAACAGTTGACACAACTGATTTAAGGATCATTGTTTGCATAGGTTCTTACGGAGAAGAATACCCAGTTGTCTCTAGAGCTGGAGGAGTGCAAAGCCCAGCTTCAAGCCGCAGTTGCCGCGGTGAAGGAGTCCGAGAAGGCCCCCTCTAGTAACACTTGATTTCATTGCAAAGAATGTCATGTACCAGGTAGTATGCGGTATGCGTGCAAATCTAACAATAGATTGTGCAGATGATCCCGGAGTGAATCCGGATGAGCAACATGTTCTACGACAGCTAAAGGCTAGTGAGCGCGTGCTTACGCAAGTTAGGCGGGAGAAAAACGATCTCCAAGACGCCAATATCTAGCTGGGCGTGGAACTGAAAGATGTTCGAGCCCAGCTTGCTGACTCCGTGAAGGAGAATAAGCGGCTTCGACGCGGCATTTTCAGTAAGTGCTTGAACGAAATTTTAGAGAGTTCGGCGAAGAAGCCGGCTAACAGAGTTATGTCTGCAGGTATGCTGACGGGTCGTCCCGCGGAGGAGATGCCCGGGTCTGCGGGTGATCTTCTGCCAGAGCTCTCCCAACTGCACGGACAAGTTCGGCAGGTGATGCAGGGTATTGCCCAAGCCTTGTGGCCATCCGCCTCCCCGCCATGAGGCATGGGGGAGCTTATAGAGAAGCTCAAGGGAGCGCGGCGGCGCTTCCGATTATGGAAGATATCGGCCTGCCGACAAGGTGCGAGGGAAGCCTGGGCCATGGTGAAGACGCGATATACCAAGGCTGACCCGAACCACATGGCCGAGGTCGGACCTGTGGGGCCTGATGGGAAAGAGATCCCTGTCAGTTTGGTGTATGACCAAGTAGAATTAGCCACAAAGTATTCCCAACAGGATTGTAGGCTAGACGTCCTGTTGGATGGTATAGAAGAAGAATTTAGTCAGTCTAAGTGACTGTGTACTTCAAGTGACATGTATTGTCCCTAGCCGGATTGTAAATCATTTGTCATGGCGGACCTTTTCGCTTCGACCTCTGGACCCGACAGTCCAGAGTGTATCCGAATACCCGCTCAGTTATGTCGAAACCGGGGTATGCGTGGAACCAGGCGTAGGGGTCATAAGTGCTTGAACAGACAAGTACCCAACTAGCTATGTTATATTACATGGATAGTAAGAAACATCTTCCAGGGAGAATAGTTCCGTTAAGGGTTCCTTTCCCTGGGTACGCATGCCCTAATGTGCATGTCCGAGCTACGAAATGAGACGCAGGATATAAACATCTGGGGGCATGTGTTTACAATAAGTAAAGGTCATCTTTTGTTCACCGACCGAGTATTCCCTTAAGAACGCTAGCTTTCGGCTTCACCCAGTCTGAGGTACACATCCGGCTGACCCGGCAATAACAATCGCAGAGGTGCTCCCCTTATGCCCTAGCCGAATTAACGGGAACGTAGGGCATAAATACAAGAGCCAGGCAACCCAGCTTGGCCAAAACTTAAGTCATATCGATGCATATAATGGCGAAAAAAGGTCCATGCGGAAGGATAACACATGTGTGGGGCATAGAGCCCGGAAGATAGTTATATTAAGCTTCTGTATAAGAAGCCCCCAGGTATCATGGGCGCAACTAGCGCGTCAAGATTGTGTAGTCAAGACACATTTTAGCCTTTTAAGGCCTTGAAGAAAAAAGGGTAAGAAAGAAATAAAGAAAAGACAGATAACGCATATACAAAAAATTGACAGAGGTAAGGAGACGAACATCGAGTCCGGCGCTAGGCGTAGAATCTTTGGAGCCTGGCTGCGTTCCATGGGTTTGGCTCGAGTCGATTGTCCGATGCATCCCGCACACGGTACGCTCCACCGGTCAGAACTTGCCGTCCTTCTTCTTCGGAGATGCACCTTTGAAGGACTCCGGTAGCGTTTTCTTATAAAGCTCTCCCTCGTGGACCTTATAGGCTTTAGACCGCCGCACAATGCAGCGCGCCTCGTTTGGGTCTTCGGGTAGTTCCTGCCTCGTTAGGTAGGCCAGGAATGGTTCTGTCCACGGGGCGATGACAGCCATTATTACGTGGGCGGAAGGTGTTATTTCGGTGGCAGAGCCTCCAATTATGTCAGAGTGTTCGGTATCTGTCGTTGTGGCCGGGTCCGGACTATTATTACCGGTTTCCCCTTCCCATACCACGGATGGTTTAAATAGCCTTTCCAAGAAGATATTAGGTGGGACGGGTTCGCGCTTAGCGCCGATGCGGGCGAGGACATCCGCTGCCTGATTGTTTTCTCGAGCCACATGGTGGAATTCGAGCCCCTCGAATCGAGCTGACATTTTGAGGACGGCGTTGCGATAAGCTGCCATTTTTGGATCCTTGGCGTCGAAGTCTCCATTTATTTGAGATATTGCGAGGTTCGAGTCCCCACGCACCTCCAGGCGTTGAATGCCCATGGAGACTGCCATCCGGAGACCATGTAACAAGGCCTCGTATTCTACCGCGTTGTTAGAATCTGTGTATAGTATTTGGAGTACGTATTGGACTGTATCTCCGGTGGGGGACGTCAGGACGACGCCGGCCCCCAGACCAGCCAGCATTTTAGAGCCTTCAAAGTGCATAATCCAGTTGGAGTACGCGCCGTACTCTTTAGGGAGTTTGGCTTCTGTCCATTCGGCGACGAAATCAGCCAGGACTTGTGACTTAATGGCTCGTCGTGGTTTGTATATTATGTCGAACGGGAGGAGCTCAATAGCCCATTTAGCAATCCGGCCCTTGGCCTCACGGTTGTTTATTATGTCGTTGAGTGGCACTTCAGAGGCCACCATAATTGAACACTTGAAAGTAGTGTCGCAGTTTCTGGGATGCCATGAAGACCGCATATGCTATATTTTGATAATGTGGGTACCGTGATTTGCATGGAGTGAGGACAGTGGATACATAGTATACCGGCTTTTGAAGCGGGAACTTATGTCCGGCCATCTCTCGTTCGACAACGAGGACTGCGCTTACAACTTGGTGTGTTGCCGCTATGTATAGCAGCATTGGTTCGCCGACGTTAG
This sequence comes from Triticum aestivum, assembly GCF_018294505.1. NCBI lineage: Eukaryota > Viridiplantae > Streptophyta > Magnoliopsida > Poales > Poaceae > Triticum > Triticum aestivum. Next base: position 456,670,051 of record NC_057802.1, on the reverse strand, counting down.
GTGCGGCCAAGATTGGGTTCGTGGCCAAAATGGCTTTTATTTCTTCTAATCCGGCCGTGGCCGCATCCGTCCACTCGAAGTGTTCGGTGCGTCGTAGGAGGCGATAAAGGGGTAGTGCCTTTTCTCCTAATCGGGAGATAAAGCGGCTTAAAGCAGCCACGCATCCAGTTAGTTTCTGGATTTGCTTGAGGTCTGTTGGTATAGCCAACTATGACAGAGCTCGGATTTTAGCCGGGTTTGCTTCGATTCCTCTATTAGAGACGATGAAGCCTAAGAGCTTTCTGGCGGGCACGCCGAAGACGCATTTTTCCGGATTGAGCTTGATGTCGTATGTTCGGAGATTATCGAACGTGAGCCTCAAGTCGTCTATTAAGGATTCGATGTGTTTGGTTTTAATGACCACATCGTCTACGTATGCCTCTACTGTTTTGCCAATCTGTGTCTCCAAGCATGTCTGAATCATGCGTTGATAGGTTGCACCGGCGTTTTTGAGACCGAAAGGCATGGTGTTAAAACAGAAGGGGCCGTATGGAGTGATAAATGCCGTTGCGGCTTGATCGGACTCCGCCATCTTAATTTGGTGGTATCCGGAGTATGCGTCGAGGAAACACAATGAGTCGTGTCCTGCGGTAGCGTCGATAATTTGATCGATGTGAGGGAGGGGGAAGGGATCCTTTGGGCAAGCCTTATTAAGGTCCTTGAAGTCGACGCATAGGCGCCAGCATTTGTCCTTCTTTGGTACCATCACCAGGTTTGCTAGCCAGTCCAGATGTTTTATTTCCCGAATGAATCCGACCTCCAGTAACTTGGCTAGCTTCTCTCCCATAGCTGTTGGGAATCGTAGCATAATTTAAAATTTTCCTACGCTCACCAAGATGCTTCTATGGAGTCTACTAGCAACGAGGGGAAGGGGGTGCATCTACATACCCTTGTAGATCGCGAGCGGAAGCGTTCCAATGAACGTGGATGACGGAGTCGTACTCGCCGTGATCCAAATCACCGATGACCGAGTGCCGAACGGATGGCACCTCCGCGTTCAACACACGTACGGTGCAGCGACGTCTCCTCCTTCTTGATCCAGCAAGGGGGAAGGAGAGGTTGATGGAGATCCAGCAGCACGACGGCGTGGTGGTGGATGTAGCGGGTCTCGGCAGGGCTTCACCAAGTTTCTGCGAGAGAGAGAGAGGTGTTGCAGGGGAGGAGGGAGGCGCCCAAGGCTGTAGGTTGCTGCCCTCCCTCCCCCCTTTATATAGGCCCCCTGGGGGGGGCGACGGCCCAGGGAGATGGGATCTCCAAGGGGGGGCAGCGGCCAAAGGGGGGAAGGGGTGCCTTGCCCCCCAAGGCAAGGGGGAAGCTCCCCCCTAGGGTTCCCAACCCTAGGCGCATGGGGGGAGGCCCAAGGGGGGCGCCCCAGCCCACTAAGGGCTGGTTCCCTTCCACTTTCAGCCCACGGGGCCCTCCGGGATAGGTGGCCCCACCCGGTGGACCCCCGGGACCCTTCCGGTGGTCCCGGTACAATACCGGTAACCCCCGAAACTTTCCCGGTGGCCGAAACTGGACTTCCTATATATAATTCTTCACCTCCGGACCATTCCGGAACCTCTCGTGACGTCCGGGATCTCATCCGGGACTCCGAACAACTTTCGGGTTTCCGCATACATATATCTCTACAACCCTAGCGTCACCGAACCTTAAGTGTGTAGACCCTACGGGTTCGGGAGACATGCAGACATGACCGAGACGCCTCTCCGGTCAATAACCAACAGCGGGATCTAGATACCCATGTTGGCTCCCACATGTTCCACGATGATCTCATCGGATGAACCACGGTGTCGAGGATTCAATCAATCCGTATGCTATTCCCTTTGTCAATCGGTATGTTACTTGCCCGAGATTCGATCGTCGGTATCCCAATACCTTGTTCAATCTCGTTACCGGCAAGTCTCTTTACTCGTACCGCAATGCATGATCCCGTGACTAACGCCTTAGTCACATTGAGCTCATTATGATGATGCATTACCGAGTGGGCCCAGAGATACCTCTCCGTCACACGGAGTGACAAATCCCAGTCTCGATCCGTGCCAACTCAACAGACACTTTCGGAGATACCTGTAGTGCACCTTTATAGTCACCCAGTTACGTTGTGACGTTTGGCACACCCAAAGCACTCTTACGGTATCCGGGAGTTGCACGATCTCATGGTCTAAGGAAAAGATACTTGACATTGGAAAAGCTCTAGCAAACGAAACTACACGATCTTTTATGCTATGCTTAGGATTGGGTCTTGTCCATCACATCATTCTCCTAATGATGTGATCCCGTTATCAATGACATCCAATGTCCATAGTCAGGAAACCATGACTATCTGTTGATCAACGAGCTAGTCAACTAGAGGCTTACTAGGGACACGTTGTGGTCTATGTATTCACACATGTATTACGATTTCCGGACAATACAATTATAGCATGAACAATAGACAATTATCATGAACAAAGAAATATAATAATAACCATTTATTATTGCCTCTAGGGCATATTTCCAACAATAGCTTGTCGCTTAGGCTCAGAGAAGCGCCGAAGAGTTTGCTTGACCGGCTTGAATCCCTTTAGGATGTTAAGGCTATGCTCGGCCAGCCTGCGTGGGATTCCTGGCATGTCTGAAGGATGCCAGGCGAAGATGTCCCAATTCTCGCGCAAGAACTCCCGTAGTGCGGCGTCTACTGTGGGGTTTAACTGTGCCCCGATGGATGCTGTTTTTGTAGGGTCCGTTGGATGGACTTGAAATTTGACTATTTCATCTGCTGGTTTAAAAGAGGTGGAGTTGGATCTTTTATCGAGTATCACGCCGTCCCTGTTCACTGTGGAGCGCAGCGTAGTTAATTCCTCGGCCACGAGGGCTTCGGATAACGCCTCAAGGGCCAGTGCGGCTATTTTATTTTTGGCGCAGAGTGCTATGTCCGGATCACTTGCTAGAGTGATGATTCCATTGGGTCCGGGCATTTTGAGCTTCATGTACACGTAATGGGGTATAGCTTGGAAGATCATGAATGCCTCCCGCCCTAGAAGGGCGTGGTATCCGCTATTCAAGGGGGCCACTTGGAATGTGATTTCTTCGGACCTATAATTCTCCGGCGTGCCGAATACCACATCTAGTGTGATTTTGCCAGCACATCGTGCCTCCCGACTAGGGATGATTCCTCTGAAGGTCGTGCTGCTTTGCTCAATGCGGCTACTGTCTATTTCCATTTTTCGAAGGGTCTCCTCGTAGATGAGGTTTAGTCCGCTACCGCCGTCCATGAGCACTTTAGTAAGCCGGAAGCCATCCACAATTGGACTAAGGACCAGGGCGGCTGGTGCTCGGGCTGTTCGGAATTTAGGTTCGTCACTTGCATTGAAGGTGATAGCCGTGTCGCTCCATGGATTTATTGTTGCTACGTGGCAGACTTCGGCAAGGCTGCGGAGTGCTCGCTTACGCCTATTATTTGAGGCGAAGGTCTCGAAGACTGTCAATACTGTATTGTTGTTCTCCACGGGATGGTGCTCTGCGGTATTGTTGATGAGGATTGTTGGGAATCGTAGCATAATTTAAAATTTTCCTACGCTCACCAAGATGCATCTATGGAGTCTACTAGCAACGAGGGGAAAGGAGTGCATCTACATACCCATGTAGATCGCGAGCGGAAGCGTTCCAATGAACGTGGATGACGGAGTCGTACTCGCCGTGATCCAAATCACCGATGACCGAGTGCCGAACGGACGGCACCTCCGCGTTCAACACACGTACGGTGCAGCGACGTCTCCTCCTTCTTGATCCAGCAAGGGGGGAGGAGAGGTTGATGGAGATCCAACAGCACGACGGCGTGGTGGTGGATGTAGCGGGTCTCCGGCAGGGCTTCGCCGAGCTTCTGCGAGAGAGAGAGAGAGAGGTGTTGCAGGGGAGGAGGGAGGCGCCCAAGGCTGTAGGTTGCTGCCCTCCCTCCCCCCCTTTATATAGGCCCCCTTGGGAGGGGGGGGGGGGCAGCCAAAACCCATCTAGGGTTGGGGGGGCGGCGGCCAAGGGGTGGAAAGGGGTGCCTTGCCCCCCAAGGCAAGGGGGAAGCTCCCCCCTAGGGTTCCCAACCCTAGGCGCATGGGGGGAGGCCTAAGGGGGGCGCCCCAGCCCACTAAGGGCTGGTTCCCTTCCACTTTCAGCCCACGGGGCCCTCCGGGATAGGTGGCCCCACCCGGTGGACCCCCGGGACCCTTCCGGTGGTCCCGGTACAATACCGGTAACCCCCGAAACTTTCCCGGTGGCCGAAACTGGACTTCCAATATATAATTCTTCACCTTCGGACCATTCCGGAACCTCTCGTGACGTCCGGGATCTCATTCGGGACTCCGAACAACTTTCGGGTTTCCGCATACATATATCTCTACAACCCTAGCGTCACCGGAACTTAAGTGTGTAGACCCTACGGGTTCGGGAGACATGCAGACATGACCGAGACGCCTCTCCGGTCAATAACCAACAGCGGGATCTGGATACCCATGTTGGCTCCCACATGTTCCATGATGATCTCATCGGATGAACCACGGTGTCGAGGATTCAATCAATCCGTATGCAATTCCCTTTGTCAATCGGTATGTTACTTCCCGAGATTCGATCGTCGGTATCCCAATACCTTGTTCAATCTCGTTACCGGCAAGTCTCTTTACTCGTACCGCAATGCATGATCCCGTGACTAACGCCTTAGTCACATTGAGCTCATTATGATGATGCATTACCGAGTGGGCCCAGAGATACCTCTCCGTCACACGGAGTGACAAATCCCAGTCTTGATCCGTGCCAACCCAACAGACACTTTCGGAGATACCCGTAATGCACCTTTATAGTCACCCAGTTACGTTGTGACGTTTGGCACACCCAAAGCACTCCTACGGTATCCGGGAGTTGCACGATCTCATGGTCTAAGGAAAAGATACTTGACATTGGAAAAGCTCTAGCAAACGAAACTACACGATCTTTTATGCTATGCTTAGGATTGGGTCTTGTCCATCACATCATTCTCCTAATGATGTGATCCCGTTATCAATGACATCCAATGTCCATAGTCAGGAAACCATGACTATCTGTTGATCAACGAGCTAGTCAACTAGAGGCTTACTAGGGACACTTTGTGGTCTATGTATTCACACATGTATTACGATTTCCGGACAATACAATTATAGCATGAACAATAGACAATTACCATGAACAAAGAAATATAATAATAACCATTTATTATTGCCTCTAGGGCATATTTCCAACAGTCTCCCACTTGCACTAGAGTCAATAATCTAGTTACATTGTGATAAATCGAACACCCATTGCGTCCTGGTGTTGATCATGTTTTGCCCTAGGGAGAGGTTTAGTCAACGGATCTGCTACATTCAGGTCCGTGTGTACTTTACAAATATCTATGTCTCCATTTTGAACACTTTCACGAATGGAGTTGAAGCGACGCTGATATGCCTGGTCTTCCTGTGAAACCTGGGCTCCTTCGCAAGGGCAATAGCTCCAGTGTTGTCACAGAAGAGAGTCATTGGGCCCGACGCATTGGGAATCACCCCTAGGTCGGTAATGAAATCCTTCATCCAGACTCCTTCCTGTGCTGCCTCTGAGGCTGCCATGTACTCCGCTTCACATGTAGATCCCGCCACGACGCTTTGCTTGCAACTGCACCAGCTTACTGCTCCTCCATTCAAAATATACACGTATCCGGTCTGTGACTTCGAGTCATCCAGATCTGTGTCGAAGCTAGCATCGACGTAACCCTTTACGAAGAGCTCTTCGTCACCTCCATAAACGAGAAACATATCCTTAGTCCTCTTCAGGTACTTCAGGATATTCTTGACTGCTGTCCAGTGTTCCTTGCCGGGATTACTTTGGTACCTTCCTACCAAACTTACGGCAAGGTTTACATCAGGTCTGGTACATAGCATGGCATACATAATAGACCCTATGGCCGAGGCATAGGGGATGACACTCATCTCTTCTATATCTTCTGCCGTGGTCGGGCATTGAGCCGTGCTCAATTGCACACCTTGCAATACAGGCAAGAACCCCTTCTTGGACTGATCCATACTGAACTTCTTCAATATCTTGTCAAGGTATGTACTCTGTGAAAGACCAATGAGGCGTCTTGATCTATCTCTATAGATCTTGATGCCTAATATATAAGCAGCTTCTCCAAGGTCCTTCATTGAAAAACACTTATTCAAATAGGCCTTTATACTTTCCAAGAATTCTATATCATTTCCCATCAATAATATGTCATCCACATATAATATGAGAAATGCTACAGAGCTCCCACTCACTTTCTTGTAAACACAGGCTTCTCCATAAGTCTGTGTAAACACAAACGCTTTGATCATCTCATCAAAGCGAATGTTCCAACTCCGAGATGCTTGCACCAGCCCATAGATTGAGCGCTGGAGCTTGCATACTTTGTTAGCATTCTTAGGATCGACAAAACCTTCTGGCTGCATCATATACAACTCTTCCTTAAGGAAGCCGTTAAGGAATGCCGTTTTGACGTCCATCTGCCATATCTCGTAATCATAGTATGCGGCAATTGCTAACATGATTCGGACGGACTTCAGCTTCGCTACGGGTGAGAAAGTCTCATCGTAGTCAACCCCTTGAACTTGTCGATAACCCTTAGCGACAAGTCGAGCCTTATAGATGGTCGTCTTCTTCTTAAAGATCCATTTGTTTTCTATGGCTCGCCGATCATCGGGCAAGTCAGTCAAAGTCCATACTTCGTTTTCATACATGGATCCTATCTCGGATTTCATGGCTTCTAGCCATTTGTCGGAATCCGGGCCCGCCATCGCTTCTTCATAGTTCGAAGGTTCACCGTTGTCTAACAACATGATTTCCAGGAACGGGTTGCCGTACTACTTTGGTGCGGAACGTGTCCTTGTGGACCTACGAAGTTCAGTAACTTGATCCAAAGCTTCATGATCATCATCATTAACTTCCTCCCCAGTCGGTGTAGGCACCACAGGAACATTTTCCCGCGCTGCGCTACTTTCCGGTTCGGAAGGGGTGACTATCACCTCATCAAGTTCCACTTTCCTCCCACTCAATTCTTTCGAGAGAAACTCCTTCTCCAGAATGGACCCGTTCTTGGCAACGAAGATCTTGCCTTCGGATCTGAGGTAGAAGGTATACCCAATGGTTTCCTTAGGGTATCCTATGAAGACGCATTTTTCCGATTTGGGTTCGAGCTTTTCAGGTTGAAGTTTCTTGACATAAGCATCGCATCCCCAAACTTTTAGAAACGATAGCTTAGGTTTCTTCCCAAACCATAATTCATATGGTGTCGTCTCAACGGATTTCGACGGAGCCCTATTTAAAGTGAATGCGGCAGTCTCTAAAGCATAGCCCCAAAATGAGAGCGGTAATCGGTAAGAGACATCATAGATCGCACCATATCCAATAGAGTGCGATTACGACGTTCGGACACACCATTTCTCTGAGGTGTTCCAGGCGGCGTGAGTTGTGAAACTATTCCACATTTCCTTAAGTGTGCACCAAACTCGTGACTTAAATATTCTCCACCACGATCTGATCGTAAGAATTTTATTTTCCTGTCACGTTGATTCTCAACTTCACTCTGAAATTCCTTGAACTTTTCAAAGGTTTCAGACTTGTGTTTCATTAGGTAGACATACCCATATCTACTTAAATCATCAGTGAGAATGAGAACATAACGATATACTCCGCGAGCCTCAACACTCATTGGACCACACACATCGGTATGTATGATTTCCAATAAGTTGGTTGCTCGCTCCATTGTTCCGGAGAACGGAGTCTTGGTCATCTTACCCATGAGGCATGGTTCGCACGTGTCAAATGATTCGTTATCAAAAGACTCCAAAAGTCCATCTGCATGGAGCTTCTTCATGCGCTTGACACCAATGCGACCAAGGCGGCAGTGCCACAAGTATGTGGGACTATCGTTATCAACTTTACATCTTTTGGTATTCACACTATGAACATGTGTAACATCACGTTCGAGATTCATCAAAAATAAACCATTGACCAGCGGGGCATGACCATAAAACATATCTCTCAAATAAATATAACAACCATTATTCTCGGATTTAAATGAGTAGCCATCTCGAATTAAATGAGATCCAGACACAATGTTCATGCTCAAAGCTGGCACTAAATAACAATTATTGAGGTTTAAAACTAATCCCGTGGGTAGATGCAGAGGTAGTGTGCCGACGGCGATCACATCGACCTTGGAACCATTCCCGACGCGCATCGTCACCTCGTCCTTTGCCAGTCTCCGTTTATTCCGTAGTTCCTGTTTTGAGTTACAAATACGAGCAACCGCACCGGTATCAAATACCCAGGAGCTACTACGAGTACTGGTAAGGTACACATCAATTACTTGTATATCACATATACCTTGGGTGTTGCCGGCCTTCTTCTTGTCCGCTAAATATTTGGGGCAGTTCCGCTTCCAGTGACCACTTCCCTTGCAATAAAAGCACTCAGTCCCGGGCTTGGGTCCATTCTTTGACTTCTTCCCAGTAACTGGTTTATCGGGCGCGGCAACTCCCTTGCCGTCCTTCTTGAAGTTCTTCTTACCCTTGCCCTTCTTGAACTTGGTGGTTTTATTCACCATCAACACTTGATGTTCTTTTCTGATCTCCCCTTCCGCTAATTTCAGCATTGAATATACCTCGGGAATGGTCTTTTCCATCCCCTGCATATTGTAGTTCATCACAAAGCTCTTGTAGCTTGGTGGAAGCGACTGGAGGATTCTGTCAATGACCGCGTCATTCGGGAGATTAACTCCCAGCTGAGACAAGCGGTTGTGCAACCCAGACATTCTAAGTATGTGATCACTAATAGAACTGTTCTCCTCCATTTTACAGCTGAAGAACTTGTCGGAGACATCATATCTCTCGACCCGGGCATGAGCTTGAAAAACCAGTTTCAGCTCCTCGAACATCTCATATGCTCCATGTTTCTCAAAACGCTTTTGGAGACCCGGTTCTAAGCTGTAAAGCATGCTGCACTGAACGAGGGAGTAATCATCAGCACGTGATTGCCAAGCGTTCATAACGTCTTGGTTCTGTGGGATTGGTGCATCACCTAGCGGTGCTTCTAAGACATAATCTTTCTTGGCTACTATGAGGATGAGCCTCAGGTTCCGGACCCAGTCCGTATAGTTGCTGCCATCATCTTTCAGCTTGGTTTTCTCTAGGAACGCGTTGAAATTGAGGACAACGTTGGCCATTTGATCTACAAGACATAGTGTAAAGATTTTAGACTAAGTTCATGATAATTGAGTTCATCTAATCAAATTATTTAATGAACTCCCACTCAGATAGACATCCCTCTAGTCATCTAAGTGAAACATGATCCGAGTTTAACTAGGCCGTGTCCGATCATCACGTGAGACGGACTAGTCAAGATCGGTGAACATCTCCATGTTGATCGTATCTTCTATACGACTCATGCTCGACCTTTCGGTCCTCCGTGTTCCGAGGCCATGTCTGTACATGCTAGGCTCGTCAAGTCAACCTAAGTGTATTGCGTGTGTTCCGAGGCCATGTCTGTACATGCTAGGCTCGTCAACACCCATTGTATTCGAACGTTAGAATCTATCACACCCGATCATCACGTGGTGCTTCGAAACAACGAACCTTCGCAACGGTGCACAGTTAGGGTGAACACTTTCTTCAAATTATTATAAGGGATCATCCTACTTGCTACCGTCGTTCTAAGCAAATAAGATGCAAAAACATGATAAACATCACATGCAATCAAATAGTGACATGATATGGCCAATATCATCATGCTCCTTTGATCTCCATCTTCGGGGCACCATGATCATCTTCGTCACCGGCATGACACCATGATCTCCATCATCATGATCTCCATCATTGTGTCTTCATGAAGTTGTCACGCCAACGATTACTTCTACTTCTATGGCTAACGCGTTTAGCAACAAAGTAAAGTAATTTACATGGCGTTATTCAATGACACGCAGGTCATGCAAAATAATAAAGACAACTCCTATGGCTCCTGCCGGTTGTCATACTCATCGACATGCAAGTCGTGATTCCTATTACAAGAATATGATCAATCTCATACATCACATATATCATTCATCACATCTTCTGGCCATATAACATCACATAGCACTTGCTGCAAAAACAAGTTAGACGTCCTCTAATTGTTGTTGCAAGTTTTTTACGTGGTTTGTAGGTTTCTAGCAAGAACGTTTCTTACCTACGTATGACCACAACGTGATTTGCCAATTTCTATTCACCCTTCATAAGGACCCTTTTCATCGAATCCGTTCCGACTAAAGTAGGAGAGACAGACACCCGCTAGCCACCTTATGCATCTAGTGCATGTCAGTCGGTGGAACCTGTCTCACGTAAGTGTACGTGTAAGGTCGGTCCGGGCCGCTTCATTCTACAATACCGCCGAAACAAGAAAAGACTAGTAGCGGCAAGAAGAATTGGCAAACTCAAGCCCACAACTGCTTTGTGTTCTACTCGTGCATAGTAACTACGCATAGACCTGGCTCTGAAACCACTGTTGGGAATCGTAGCATAATTTAAAATTTTCCTACGCTCACCAAGATGCATCTATGGAGTCTACTAGCAACGAGGGGAAAGGAGTGCATCTACATACCCTTGTAGATCGCGAGCGGAAGCGTTCCAATGAATGTGGATGACGGAGTCGTACTCGCCGTGATCCAAATCACCGACGATCGAGTGCCGGACTGACGACACCTCCGCGTTCAACACACGTACGGTGCAGCGACGTCTCCTCCTTCTTGATCCAGCAAGGGGGGAGGAGAGGTTGATGGAGATCCAACAGCACGACGGCGTGGTGGTGGATGTAGCGGGTCTCCGGCAGGGCTTCGCCGAGCTTCTGCGAGAGAGAGAGGTGTTGTAGGGGAGGAGGGAGGCGCCCAAGGCTGTAGGTTGCTGCCCTCCCTCCCCCCTTTATATAGGCCCCCTTGGGAGGGGGGGCCGGCCAAAACCCATCTAGGGTTGGGGGGGCGGCGGCCAAGGGGTGGAAAGGGGTGCCTTGCCCCCCAAGGCAAGGGGGAAGCTCCCCCCTAGGGTTCCCAACCCTAGGCGCATGGGGGGAGGCCCAAGGGGGGCGCACCAGCTCACCAGTGGCTGGTTCCCCTCCCCACTTCAGCCGATGGGGCCCTCCGGGATAGGTGGCCCCACCCGGTGGACCCCCGGGACCCTTCCGGTGGTCCCGGTACAATACCGGTAACCCCCGAAACTTTCCCGGTGGCCGAAACTGGACTTCCAATATATAATTCTTCACCTCCGGACCATTCCGGAACCTCTCGTGACGTCCGGGATCTCATTCGGGACTCCGAACAACTTTCGGGTTTCCGCATACATATATCTCTACAACCCTAGCGTCACCGGAACTTAAGTGTGTAGACCCTACGGGTTCGGGAGACATGCAGACATGACCGAGACGCCTCTCCGGTCAATAACCAACAGCGGGATCTGGATACCCATGTAGGCTCCCACATGTTCCACGATGATCTCATCGGATGAACCACGGTGTCGAGGATTCAATCAATCTGTATGCAATTCCCTTTGTCAATCGGTATGTTACTTGCCCGAGATTCGATCGTCGGTATCCCAATACCTTGTTCAATCTCGTTACCGGCAAGTCTCTTTACTCGTACCGCAATGCATGATCCCGTGACTAATGCCTTAGTCACATTGAGCTCATTATGATGATGCATTACCGAGTGGGCCCAGAGATACCTCTCCGTCACACGGAGTGACAAATCCCAGTCTTGATCCGTGCCAACCCAACAGACACTTTCGGAGATACCCGTAATGCACCTTTATAGTCACCCAGTTACGTTGTGACGTTTGGCACACCCAAAGCACTCCTACGGTATCCGGGAGTTGCACGATCTCATGGTCTAAGGAAAAGATACTTGACATTGGAAAAGCTCTAGCAAACGAAACTACACGATCTTTTATGCTATGCTTAGGATTGGGTCTTGTCCATCCCATCATTCTCCTAATGATGTGATCCCGTTATCAATGACATCCAATGTCCATAGTCAGGAAACCATGACTATCGGTTGATCAACGAGCTAGTCAACTAGAGGCTTACTAGGGACACTTTGTGGTCTATGTATTCACACATGTATTACGATTTCCGGACAATACAATTATAGCATGAACAATAGACAATTACCATGAACAAAGAAATATAATAATAACCATTTATTATTGCCTCTAGGGCATATTTCCAACAGCACTTGTATTGAAGGTGATAGCCGTGTCGCTCCATGGATTTATTGTTGCTACATGGCAGACTTCGGCAAGGCTGCGGAGTGCTCGCTTATGCCTATTATTTGAGGCGAAGGTCTCGAAGACTGTCAATACTGTATTGTTGTTCTCCACGGGATGGTGCTCTGCGGTATTGTTGATGAGGATATCCTCACCACTCTTGGCCACCTGCCGGAGTACCCAACATGCTCTAAGGCTGTGTGTTGGTATGGTATCCGCTGTACTGTGAATTTTTCATGGCCCGTTGAGCCATCCCTCCAGTACGGTTCCACGCCCTGTAGTGGGCTTTTGTTTCTTTGTAATTGGATCGGGTGATTTATGAGAGTACACCCTTTTAATTCGAACGGGGGTTTTAGTGAGAGCCGGAGGATCCCAGAATTTTGTTTGGGTTTTCTAGGAGCTTTCCATCGCACAGTACTTCTGTACTATGGCCGCCAAGTCAGCGAAGTGTGCTATGTCACGACGACTTATGGCGTTGAGGATTCCCTTGTCCGTGCAATTTTTGCAAAAGAATGAAATTGCGTCTTCCTCGCGACAGTCCCTGACCTTGCTCATTACAAGGAGGAATCTGGCCCAATAGTGATGTACTGTTTCTTGGGGCTCTTGTCTAATGTGGGAAATATCACTTATGTCTGGGTGGGTGGGTAGATTTAGGTCCGAACCCTGACCCGATCTGAGACCCGGGAGCGGCGGAATTTCCGATTTTGAAAGTTCGGGTTCCGGTTTGTTGCCCAATAGGTCTGGCCCGCTGTCTGATTCTAGGTTTAGAGCTTGGGCCATGTCCTCCCATAGACGGTTATCCGGCTTAGAGAGCTCGGGAATCCGGACATAGCTTGTCCTCAAGATAGAGGAAGAATCGCTGCGTTGCTCCTCCACCACCGCTATCTGATGGGTGATCGGCGGAGAGTTAATCTCCCTTTGGTCGGGTGTAAGCCCGATCCGATCATAGTCTGTAGCGACTCCCAAGGCGGCGATGCGATCCAAGAGCTCATTCAAAGAAGAGAGCTCCATTGGATCCATCTGCTCGGCGAATTCCGAGCCGACGTGGAGGCTGTTTTTGATGACCCGAGAAGTCATCGTCGGCGCAGCGGCCGAACGGGCGGTCATGAGGAAGCCGCCTAGTCGGAGAGTTTGGCCTACAGCCAGGGCTCCCCCAGGGGTAATGTTGTCCTTGACAACGAGACGGGCCATCCCTCCTTATGATGACGGCACAGCGGAACTCTCAATGAAAGCACCAATGTCGGTGTCAAAACCGGTGGATCTCGGGTAGGGGGTCCCGAACTGTGCGTCTAAGGCGGATGGTAACAGGAGGCGGGGGACACGATGTTTACCCAGGTTTGGGCCCTCTCGATGGAGGTAATACCCTACTTCCTGCTTGATTGATCTTGATGATATGAGTATTACAAGAGTTGATCTACCACGAGATCGTAGAGGCTAAACCCTAGAAGCTAGCCTATGGTATGATTGTTGTTGTCCTACGGACTAAACCCTCCGGTTTATATAGACACCGGAGGGGGCTAGGTTACACAGAGTCGGTTACAAGGGAGGAGATCTACATATCCGTATTGCCAAGCTTGCCTTCCACGCCAAGGAGACTCCCATCCGAACACGGGACGAAGTCTTCAATCTTGTATCTTCATAGTCCAACAGTCCGGCTAAAGTATATAGTCCGGCCATCCGAGGACCCCCTAATCCAGGACTCCTCAGCATTCCACATCAAAAATTCTGTTTTTATCATTTACCTACTCGAGGACGAGCAGGAATTAAGCTTGGGGATGCTTGATACGTCTCCAACGTATCTATAATTTTTGATTGTTCCATGCTATTATATTATCTGTTTTGGATGTTTAATGGGCTTTAATATGCTCTTTTATATTATTTTTGGGACTAACCTATTAACCGGAGGCCCAGTGCCAATTTCTGTTTTTTTGCCCGTTTTAGAGTTTCGCAGAAAAGGAATACCAAACGGAGTCCAAATGGAACGAAACCTTCGCGATGATATTTCTTGGAACGAAAGCAATCCAGAAAACATGGAGTGGAAGTCTGGAACTCCGCGAGGCGGCCACGAGGCAGGAGGGCGCGCCCAGGGGGTAGGCGCGCTCCCACCCTCGTGGGCCCCTCGTAGCTCCACCGACGTACTTCTTTCGCCTATATATACTCTTATACCCTAGATTGATCAGAGAGATCCATGAAACAACTTTTCCACCGCCGCAACCTTCTGTACCCGTGAGATCCCATCTTGGGACCTTTTCCGGCGATCTGCCGGAGGGGGAATCGATCACGGAGGGCTTCTACATCAACACCATAGCCTCTCTGATGAAGCGTGAGTAGTTTACCACAGACCTTCGGTTCCATAGTTATTAGCTAGATGGCTTCTTCTCTCTCTTTGATTCTCAATACAAATTTCTCCTCGATGTTTTTGGAGATCTATTCGATGTAATACTCTTTTGCGGTGCGTTTGCCGAAATCCGATCAATTGTGGATTTATGAACAAGATTATCTACGAATATTATTTGGTTCTTCTCTGAATTCTTATATGCATGATTTGATATCTTTGCAAGTCTCTTCGAATTATCGGTTTAGTTTGGCCTACTAGATTGATCTTTTTTGCAATGGGAGAAGTGCTTAGCTTTGGGTTCAATCTTGCGGTGTCCTTTTCCAGTGACAGTAGGGGCAGCAAGGCACGTATTGTATTATTGCCATCGAGGATAAAAGATGGGGTTTATATCATATTGCTTGAGTTTACCCCTCTACATCATGTCATCTTGCTTAATGCGTTACTCTGTTCTTATGAACTTAATACTCTAGATGCATGCTGGATAGCGGTTGATGTGTGGAGTAATAGTAGTAGACGCAAAATCGTATCGGTCTACTTGACACGAACGTGATGCCTATATTCATGATTATTGTCTTAGATATTCTCATAACTATGCGCTTTTCTATCAATTGATCGGCAGTAATTTGTTCACCCACCGTAATGTTGGGGAACGTAGTAATTTCAAAAAAATTCCTACGCACACGCAAGATCATGGTGATGCATAGCAACGAGAGGGGAGAGTGTTGTCCACGTACCCTCGTAGACCGAAAGCGGAAGTGTTAACACAACGCGGTTGATGTAGTCGTACGTCTTCACGATCCGACCGATCAAGTACCGAACGTACGGCACCTCCGAGTTCAGCACACGTTCAGCTCGATGACGTCCCTCGAACTCCGATCCAGCCGAGTGTTGAGGGAGAGTTTCGTCAGCACGACGGCGTGGTGACAATGACGATGTTCTACCGACGCAGGGCTTCGCCTAAGCACCGCTACGATATTATCGAGGTGTAATATGGTGGAGGGGGGCACCGCACACGGCTAAGAGATCAATGATCAATTGTTGTGTCTTTGGGGTGCCCCCCTGCCCCCGTATATAAAGGAGCAAGGCGGACGCCGCCGGCCAAGGAGGAGGGCGCGCCAAGGGGGGAGTCCTACTCCCACCGGGAGTAGGACTCCTCCTTTCCTTGTTGGAATAGGAGAAGGGAAGGGAGAAGGAGAAAGAAGAAGGGGGCGCCCCCCCTCCCTAGTCCAATTCGGACTAGTCCATGGGGAGGGGTGCGGCCACCCTTTGGGGCCTTTCTCTCCTTTCCCGTATGGCCCATTAAGGCCCAATACGAATTCCCGTAACTCTCCGGTACTCCGAAAAATACCTGAAACACTCAGAACCTTTCCGAAGTCCGAATATAGTCGTCCAATATATCGATCTTTACATCTCGGCCATTTCGAGACTCCTCGTCATGTCCCCGATCTCATCCGGGACTCCGAACTCCTTCGGTACATCAAAACACATAAACTCATAATATAACCGTCATCGTAACGTTAAGCGTGCGGACCCTACGGGTTCGAGAACTATGTAGACATGACCGAGACACCTCTCCGGTCAATAACCAATAGCGGAACCTGGATGCTCATATTGGCTCCCACATATTCTACGAAGATCTTTATCGGTCAGACCGCATAACAACATACGTTGTTCCCTTTGTCATCGGTATGTTACTTGCCCGAGATTCGATCGTCGGTATCTCGATACCTAGTTCAATCTCGTTACCGGCAAGTCTCTTTACTCGTTCCGTAATACATCATCCCGCAACTAACTCATTAGTTACAATGCTTGCAAGGCTTATAGTGATGTGCATTACTGAGTGGGCCCAGAGATACCTCTCCGACAATCGGAGTGACAAATCCTAATCTCGAAATACGCCAACCCAACAAGTACCTTTGGAGACACCTGTAGAGCACCTTTATAATCACCCAGTTACGTTGTGACGTTTGGTAGCACACAAAGTGTTCCTCCGGTAAACGGGAGTTGCATAATCTCATAGTCATAGGAACATGTATAAGTCATGAAGAAAGCAATAGCAACATACTAAACGATCGAGTGCTAAGCTAACGGAATGGGTCAAGTCAATCACATCATTCTCCTAATGATGTGATCCCGTTAATCAAATGACAACTCATGTCTATGGCTAGGAAACATAACCATCTTTGATCAACGAGCTAGTCAAGTAGAGGCATACTAGTGACACTCTGTTTGTCTATGTATTCACACATGTATCAAGTTTCCGGTTAATACAATTCTAGCATGAATAATAAACATTTATCATGATATAAGGAAATAAATAATAACTTTATTATTGCCTCTAGGGCATATTTCCTTCAGTCTCCCACTTGCACTAGAGTCAATAATCTAGTTCACATCGCCATGTGATTTAACATCAATAGTTCACATCACCATGTGATTAACACCCATAGTTCACATCGTCATGTGACCAACACCCAAAGGGTTTACTAGAGTCAGTAATCTAGTTCACATCGCTTATGTGATTAACACCCAAAGAGTACTAAGGTGTGATCATGTTTTGCTTGTGAGATAATTTTAGTCAACGGGTCTGTCACATTCAGATCCGTAAGTATTTTGCAAATTTCTATGTCTACAATGCTCTGCACGGAGCTACTCTAGCTAATTGCTCCCTCTTTCAATATGTATCTAGACCGAGACTTAGAGTCATCTAGATTAGTGTCAAAACTTGCATCGACGTAACCCTTTACGACGAACCTTTTGTCACTTCCATAATCGAGAAACATATCCTTATTCCAGTAAGGATAATTTTGACCGCTGTCCAGTGATCTACTCCTAGATCACTATTGTACTCCCTTGCCAAAATCAGTGTAGGGTATACAATAGATCTGGTACACAGCATGGCATACTTTATAGAACCTATGGCCGAGGCATAGGGAATGACTTTCATTCTTTTTCTATCTTCTGCCGTGGTCGGGCTTTGAGTCTTACTCAATTTCACACCTTGTAACACAGGCAAGAAACTCTTTCTTTGACTGTTCCATTTTGAACTACTTCAAAATCTTGTTAAGGTATGTACTCATTGAAAAAACTTATCAAGCGTCTTGATCTATCTCTATAGATCTTGATGCTCAATATGTAAGCAGCTTCACCGAGGTCTTTCTTTGAAAAACTCCTTTCAAACACTCCTTTATGCTTTGCAGAATAATTCTACATTATTTCCGATCAACAATATGTCATTCACATATACTTATCAGAAATGCTGTAGTGCTCCCACTCACTTTCTTGTAAATACAGGCTTCACCGCAAGTCTGTATAAAACTATATGCTTTGATCAACTTATCAAAGCGTATATTCCAACTCCGAGATGCTTGCACCAGTCCATAGATGGATCGCTGGAGTTTGCATATTTTGTTAGCACCTTTAGGATTGACAAAACCTTCTGGTTGCATCATATACAACTCTTCTTTAATGAATCCATTAAGGAATGCAGTTTTGTTTATCCATTTGCCAGATTTCATAAAATGCGGCAATTGCTAACATGATTCGGACAGACTTAAGCATCGTTGCGAGTGAGAAAATCTCATCGTATTCAACACTTTGAACTTTGTCAAAAACCTTTTTCCGACAAGTCTAGCTTTGTAGATAGTAACACTACTATCAGCGTCCGTCTTCCTCTTGAAGATCCATTTATTTTTTATGGCTCGCCGATCATTGGGCAAGTCAATCAAAGTCCATACTTTGTTCTCATACATGGATCCCATCTCAGATTTCATGGCCTCAAGCCATTTTGCGGAATCTGGGCTCACCATCGCTTCTTCATAGTTCGTAGGTTCGTCATGGTCTAGTAACATAACTTCCAGAACAGGATTACCGTACCACTCTCGTGTGGATCTTACTCTGGTTGACCTACGAGGTTCAGTAACAACTTGATCTGAAGTTTCATGATCATCATCATTAACTTCCTCACTAATTGGTGTAGGTGTCACAGGAACCGGTTTCTGTGATGAACTACTTTCCAATAAGGGATGAGGTACAGTTACCTCATCAAGTTCTACTTTCCTCCCACTCACTTCTTTCGAGAGAAACTCCTTCTCTAGAAAGGATCCATTCTTAGCAACGAATGTCTTGCCTTTCGGATCTGTGATAGAAGGTGTACCCGATTGTCTCCTTTGGGTATCCTATGAAGACACATTTCTCCGATTTGGGTTTGAGCTTATCAGGATGAAACCTTTTCACATAAGCATCGCAACCCCAAACTTTAAGAAACGACAACTTTGGTTTCTTGCCAAACCACAGTTCATAAGATGTCGTCTCAACGGATTTAGATGGTACCCTATTTAACGTGAATGCAGCTGTCTCTAATGCATAACCCCAAAACGATAGTGGTAGATCGGTAAGAGACATCATATATTGCACCATATCTAATAAAGTACGATTACGATGTTCGGACACACCATTACACTGTGGTGTTCCAGGTGGCGTGAGTAGTGAAACTATTTCACATTGTTTTAACTGAAGGCCAAACTCGTAACTCAAATACTCTTCTCTACGATCAGATCATAGAAACTTTATTTTTCTTGTTACGATGATTTTCCACTTCACTCTGAAATTTTATGAACTTTTCAAATGTTTCAGACTTATGTTTCATTAAGTAGATATACCCATATCTGCTCAAATCATCTGTGAAGGTGGGAAAATAACGATATCCGCCACGAGCCTCAATATTCATTGGACCACATACATCTGTATGTATGACTTCCAACAAATCTGTTGCTCTCTCCATAGTTCCGGAGAACGGCGTTTTAGTCATCTTGCCCATGAGGCATGGTTCGCAAGCATCAAGTGATTCATAATCAAGTGATTCCAAAATCTTATCAGTATGGAGTTTCTTCATGCGCTTTACACCAATATGACCTAAACGGTAGTGCCACAAATAAGTTGCACTATCATTATTAACTTTGCATCTTTTGGCTTCATTATTATGAATATGTGTATCACTACGATCGAGATCCAACAAACCATTTTATTGGGTGTATGACCATAGAAGGTTTTATTCATGTAAACAGAACAACAATTATTCTCTAATTTAAATGAATAACCGTATTGCAACAAACATGATCAAATCATATTCATGCTCAACGCAAACACCAAATAACACTTATTTAGTTTCAACACTAATCCCGAAAGTATAGGGAGTGTGCGATGATGATCATATCAATCTTGGAACTACTTCCAACACACATCGTCACCTCGCCTTTTACTAGTCTCTGTTTATTCTGCAACTCCCGTTTCGAGTTACTACTCTTAGCAACTGAACCAGTATCAAATACCGAGGGGTTGCTATAAACACTAGTAAAGTACACATCAATAACATGTATATCCAATATACCTTTGTTCACTTTGCCATCCTTCTTATCCACCAAATAGTTGGGGTAGTTCCGCTTCCAGTGACCAGTCCCTTTGCAGTAGAAGCACTTAGTCTCAGGCTTAGGACCAGACTTAGGCTTCTTCACTTGAGCAGCAACTTGCTTGCCGTTCTTCTTGAAGTTCCCCTTCTTCCCTTTGCCCTTTTCTTGAAACTAGTGGTCTCGTCAACCATCAACACTTGATGTTTTTCTTGATTTCTACCTTCGTCGATTTCAGCATCACGAAGAGCTCGGGAATTACTTTCGTCATCCCTTGCATACTATAGTTCATCACGAAGTTCTACTAACTTGGTGATGGTGACTAGAGAATTCTGTCAATCACTATTTTATCTGGAAGATTAACTCCCACTTGATTCAAGCGATTGTAGTACCCAGACAATCTGAGCACATGCTCACTGCTTGAGCTATTCTCCTCCATCTTTTAGCTATAGAACTTGTTGGAGACTTCATATCTCTCAACTCGGGTATTTTCTTGAAATATTAACTTCAACTCCTGGAACATCTCATATGGT
The DNA here is from genome assembly GCF_018294505.1 of Triticum aestivum. Lineage (NCBI taxonomy): Eukaryota > Viridiplantae > Streptophyta > Magnoliopsida > Poales > Poaceae > Triticum > Triticum aestivum. Next base: position 456,649,434 of record NC_057802.1, on the reverse strand, counting down.
CCATGACGTTCAAAACGTCTTTGAAGTCCCGATTCTAAGCCGTTAAGCATGGTGCACTAAACTATCAAGTAGTCATCATATTGAGCAAGCCAAACGTTCATAACGTCTGCATCTGCTCCTGTAATAGGTCTGTCACCTAGCGGTGCATCAAGGACATAATTCTTCTGTGCGGCAATGAGGATAATCCTCATATCATGGATCCAATCCGCATCATTGCTACTAACATCTTTCAACATAATTTTTCTCTTGGAACATATCAAAATAAACAGAGGGAAGCAACAACGCGAGCTATTGATCTACAACATAATTTGCAAAATACTATCAGGACTAAGTTCATGATAAATTTAAGTTCTATTAATCATATTACTTAAGAACTCCCACTTAGATAGACATCCCTCTAATCATCTAAGTGATTACGTGATCCAAATCAACTAAACCATAACCGATCATCACGTGAAATGGAGCAGTTTTCAATGGTGAACATCACTATGTTGATCATATCTACTATATGATTCACGCTCGACCTTTCGGTCTCAGTGTTCCGAGGCCATATCTGCATATGCTAGGCTCGTCAAGTTTAACCTGAGTATTCTGCGTGTGCAAAACTGGCTTGCACCCGTTGTAGATGGACGTAGAGCTTATCACACCCGATCATCACGTGGTGTCTGGGCACGACGAACTTTGGCAACGGTGCATACTCAGGGAGAACACTTTTATCTTGAAATTTAGTGAGAGATCATCTTATAATGCTACCGTCAATCAAAGCAAGATAAGATGCATAAAAGATAAACATCACATGCAATCAATATAAGTGATATGATATGGCCATCATCATCTTGTGCTTGTGATCTCCATCTCCGAAGCACCGTCATGATCACCATCGTCACCGGCGCGACACCTTGATCTCCATCGTAGCATCGTTGTCGTCTCGCCAACTATTGCTTCTACGACTATCGCTACCGCTTAGTGATAAAGTAAAACAATTACATGGCGATTGCATTGCATACAATAAAGCGACAACCATATGGCTCCTGCCAGTTGCCGATAACTCGGTTACAAAACATGATTATCTCATACAATAAAATTCAGCATCATGTCTTGACCATATCACATCACAACATGCCCTGCAAAAACAAGTTAGACGTCCTCTACTTTGTTATTGCAAGTTTTACGTGGCTGCTACGGGCTTAGCAAGAACCGTTCTTACCTACGCATCAAAACCACAACGATAGTTTGTCAAGTTGGTGCTGTTTTAACCTTCGCAAGGACCGGGCGTAGCCACACTCGGTTCAACTAAAGTGAGAGAGACAGACACCCGCCAGTCACCTTTAAGCAACGAGTGCTCGCAATGGTGAAACCAGTCTCGCGTAAGCGTACGCGTAATGTCGGTCCGGGCCGCTTCATCTCACAATACCGCTGAACCAAAATATGACATGCTGGTAAGCAGTATGACTTATATCGCCCACAACTCACTTGTGTTCTACTCGTGCATATAACATCAACGCATAAAATCAGGCTCGGATGCCACTGTTGGGGAACGTAGTAATTTCAAAAAATTCCTACGCACACGCAAGATCATGGTGATGCATAGCAACGAGAGGGGAGAGTGTTGTCCACGTACCCTCGTAGACCGAAAGCGGAAGCGTTAACACAACGCGGTTGATGTAGTCGTACGTCTTCACGATCCGACCGATCAAGTACCGAACGTACGGCACCTCCGAGTTCAGCACACGTTCAGCTCGATGACGTCCCTCGAACTCCGATCCAGCCGAGTGTTGAGGGAGAGTTTCGTCAGCACGACGGCGTGGTGACAATGATGATGTTCTACCGACGCAGGGCTTCGCCTAAGCACCGCTACGATATTATCGAGGTGTAATATGGTGGAGGGGGGCACCGCACACGGCTAAGAGATCAATGATCAATTGTTGTGTCTTTGGGGTGCCCCCCTGCCCCCGTATATAAAGGAGCAAGGCGGACGCCGCCGGCCAAGGAGGAGGGCGCGCCAAGGGGGGAGTCCTACTCCCGCCGGGAGTAGGACTCCTCCTTTCCTTGTTGGAATAGGAGAAGGGAAGGGAGAAGGAGAAAGAAGAAGGGGGCACCCCCCTCCCTAGTCCAATTCGGACTAGTCCATGGGGAGGGGTGCGGCCACCCTTTGGGGCCTTTCTGTCCTTTGCCGTATGACCCATTAAGGCCCAATACGAATTCCCGTAACTCTCCGGTACTCCGAAAAATACCCGAATCACTCGGAACCTTTCCGAAGTCCGAATATAGTCGTCCAATATATCGATCTTTACGTCTCGGCCATTTCGAGACTCCTCGTCATGTCCCCGATCTCATCCGGGACTCCGAACTCCTTCGGTACATCAAAACACATAAACTCATAATATAACCGTCATCGTAACGTTAAGCGTGCGGACCCTACGGGTTGGAGAACTATGTAGACATGACCGAGACACCTCTCCGGTCAATAACCAATAGTGGAACCTGGATGCTCATATTGGCTCCCACATATTCTACGAAATTCTTTATCGGTCAGACCGCATAACAATATACGTTGTTCCCTTTATCATCGGTATGTTACTTGCCCGAGATTCGATCGTTGGTATCTCGATACCTAGTTCAATCTCGTTACCGGCAAGTCTCTTTACTCGTTCCGTAATACATCATCCCGCAACTAACTCATTAGTTACAATGCTTGCAAGGCTTATAGTGATGTGTATTACTGAGTGGGCTCAGAGATACCTCTCCAACAATCGGAGTGACAAATCCTAATCTTGAAATACGCCAACCCAACAAGTACCTTTGGAGACACCTGTAGAGCACCTTTATAATCACCCAGTTACGTTGTGACGTTTGGTAGCACACAAAGTGTTCCTCCAGTAAACGGGAGTTGCATAATCTCATAGTCATAGGAACATGTATAAGTCATGAACGAAAGCAATAGCAACATACTAAACGATCGAGTGCTAAGCTAACGGAATGGGTCAAGTCAATCACATCATTCTCCTAATGATGTGATCCCGTTAATCAAATGACAACTCATGTCTATGGCTAGGAAACATAACCATCTTTGATCAACGAGCTAGTCAAGTAGAGGCATACTAGTGACACTCTGTTTGTCTATGTATTCACACATGTATCAAGTTTCCGGTTAATACAATTCTAGCATGAATAATAAACATTTATCATGATATAAGGAAATAAATAACAACTTTATTATTGCCTCTAGGGCATATTTCCTTCACATAATACATGCTATCTTGAGAGAAGCCACTAGTGAAACCTATGGCCCCCGAGTCTATTTTACATCATATTAGTTTCCCGTCAACTTGCTAATTTCTGTCGCCGTTCTTTTTATTTTGCAATCTTTACTTTCCAATCTATACAACAAAAATACCAAAAATATTTACTTTACTATCTTTATTAGATCTCACTTTTGCGAGTGACCGTGAAGGGATTGACAACCCCTTTATCGCGTTGGTTGCAAGGTTCTTGATTGTTTGTGCAGGTACTAGGTGACTTGTGCGTTGTCTCCTACTGGATTGATACCTTGGTTCTCAAAAACTGAGGGAAATACTTACGCTACTTTGTTGCATCACCCTTTCCTCTTCAAGGAAAAACCAACGCATGCTCAAGAGGTAGCAGTTACCCTTCGTGGGTTGAAGTCTCCATCAACGTGGATGTACGATAGCACCACCTATTAGAACCACACCAAAAATCTCTGTGTCTACATTGCGTTTGCTCCCTCCAAACTCCTCCCTTTACCTTCATGTGCAATGTTTTACATTCCGCTGCTATACTCTTAGACTTGCATGTGTAGGTTGATTGCTTGACTTGTTCTAAGTTGCTAAAATCTGCCAAGACTTAAAATTGGGAAAAGGCTAGATTTTATTTGGTCAAGTAGTCTAATCATCCCCCTCTAGCCATACTTTCGATCCTACAAGTGGTATCAGAGCTTTCGTGTCCATTTGCCTTGATTTCCATAGCTTTTGGTGATCATAGCCTTGGTTTCACAACCTAGGAGAGTATGGCGTCTAGCGAGGGAAATTACCACCGTAGAGGTCCTTACTTTGATGGTACAAATTTTGCTAGTTGGAAGCATAAGATGAAAATGCATATTCTTGGACATAACCCCGCCATTTGGGCTATTGTGTGTATTGGCTTGCAAGGTGAATTCTTTGATGGGAGAGAACCGAACCGTCAAGCTACCGCGGAAGAATTAAAGATGTTGCAATACAACGCTCAAGCTTGCGATATCCTCCTCAACGGATTGTGCCCAGAAGAATTCAACAAAATCAGCCGTCTTGAGGATGCAAAGGAAATTTGGGATACTTTGATTGATATGCACGAAGGTACCGACTCCGTCAAGGAATCCAAATTGGATGTGCTTCAAAGTCAACTTGACAAGGTCAAAATGAAGGATCGTGAAGGTGTCGCTGAAATGTACTCTAGGCTTGCTCTCATCACAAATGAGATTTCCGGCTTAGGAAGTGAAGAGATGACCGATAGATTCATCATCAAGAAGATCCTAAGAGACTTGGATGAAAAATATGATACCGTGTGCACACTGATCCAAATGATGCCCAATTACAAAGATCTCAAGCCTACGGAAGTCATTGGAAGAATTGTTGCTCATGAGATGTCACTCAAGGATAAGGAAGAGCTTCACAACAAGTCATGTGGTGCTTACAAAGCCACATGTGATACTCCTACATCATCAAGTGAGAAAAAAACCTTCAATGAGGAATTGAGCCTAATGGTGAAGAATTTCAACAAGTTCTACAAGAGTAGAAGCAAGGAAATAAGCTCCAAGACAAGGTCCTACAATGATAAAAAGATCTTCGAGTCGTGAATGTAATTACTACAATTGTGGAAGACCCGGACACTACTCCAATGAGTGTACGGCTCCCTACAAAAGAAGAGAAGATTCACCCAAAATGAGAAGTAGAAGAGAAGAATCACCACCAAGAGAGAGAAGGAGTAGAGATGATCGTTATGAATGAAGAACCTCTCGGAGAAGCAAGGAGTCGGAAAGGAAGGACAAATCATCAACGAGCTACACAAAACGAAGACATCAAGCTCATGTTGGTGAATGGGTATCCGGCTCCGACTCCGACCATCACTCCAAAAGAAGTTATCACTCCGACTCCGAATATACTCAAGATGAAGGTGTTGCCGGTCTAGCACTTGTGTTAGCCAACTCCTACGACATATTTGACTCACCAAATGAAGGAATTGGAAGATGCTTCGTGGCTAAAGGCCCAAAGGTATCACACCCTGAGTATGTTGATTTCAATAGTGATGAAGATGACTTGCTAGGTGATGATGATTTACTTGTTGACAACTCTAGTGATGAAAACTATGATGAACTTGCTATTAATCATGATAATCAAGATAAAACGAATGATGATGATAAGAAGGAGATTGAGCGTCTAACTAAAGAACTAAACACTCTTAAGTTACCTCATGAAACTACCTTGGAAGATTATCGAGAACTTTTAAAGACTCATGAGAAGTTACGCTTTGAAAAGCTCAACCTTGAGCAAGAGCATGGGTTCTTAAAAGCAATCAATGATGATTTTCGCAAGAAAAGTTCTTCTTACATTGCCAAGCGTTTACTCTTGTCTACTTACATGCCACAAGTTAAATCTAGCAACAAGAGTAAGAAAGATTCTTCATCTAGTAGTAACAATAATCATGCTAAATCCAATGTTGTTGCTTCTAGTAGTTCTCTTGATTCCACTAATGATTCTCTTAGCCAAGTTACACTTGAGCAAGAAAATAGCTTATTGAAGGGAATTATAGAGAAAGGTGTTTACAAGAGCCTTGCCCGAAGTAAGCAATTTGAGGAAATTGTACGCAAGCAAGGAAGGCACCGGAAGAATCAAGGAGTTGGCTTTGAACGAAAGTTCAATGCCAATGGAGTTGAGTGGGAAGAAGATCAATACCCCAAGACGAAGTTTGTTCCTCAACAAGAGAAGTATGATCCTACTTCTTTCCAAGGGACACAAGCTAGAGATGATCTTCCACCACAAGACCACAAGCAAAAGGCAAGGACAAGCTTCAAGAGGAGATTGATGCATTTGAAGAAGCTCCTAAGGCCTTGGTCAAGTGGGTTCCCAAGACTACATCAAGTTCTACTACGTCAAGTACGACTACAAGTCCAAGGATTCCCATCAAGATGATGTGGATCCCGAAGAAGAAGAACTAGAGAGTTCTTGAGGGTGACTCCGCCAACATACTTCACTCATATCATTTTGGCAAGGACAAGTGCAAACAACTTCCACATCTTGCACTAGTTCAAGGAGTCACAAACCCTCTTGCTGGTAAGACAAGGGACAAGGTAACCTAATGCCTTCATGGACATCATCTTGTGTGTATATCACTCTATGTCTATGGATATCCTTGTTTGTTCCTTGTGGGACTAACCCGTGTAGGTATTGAAAGTGCAACTCACTCCAATGGATTGCTCCAAATGATCTACATCAACATTGAGCATCCACATCTTCAACATCTACATGAAGTCATCATCGACAAAACCCAAGGTTAGTTCATCCCTCTTAGGGGGGATATCACATCTAGGGGGAGCTTTACTCCAATCAATTGACCTAAAGCAACTCTAATGATGTGAACACAACAATGCTTTATGTAAAAGTGGTAACCCCACTTGTGCTTAAACGATGAGTATGACATATGATCAAATGTTCTCATTTGACTCCTAAGTCAATATACTCATATATAGATGACCTAGTCATCGCCAATTGTTTGATAGATGCTAGAGTGTTTGTGCATGCTTTGTCACATATTTCATTTGCCATTTTATTGTGTGAGCATGTTGACTGCATATTTTACTCATTCGAGGACATCCATTTGTTGTTTTGATTGTTTGGCTTTTTCTCTTTTGCCAAGTGGATGGACAAGAATGCCTAAGAACTTCCTCTAGCTATCTATGCTTTTCTCGTCTCAAACTCTATTCATGCTACATCACAAAGTTTGATCAAGTAAGATTTGAACCACTCTGTGTGAGGAGCACTCGGAGTCCCCGATTCGTCATAGACTTAAACTTCCAAAACTTCTCTGTGCATTTTGGTATGACCGATTCATCCACTTCGGTCACACCAAGTTCACTGAGTTGATCTAGGTTTTCAATCTCGGTGCAACCGATTTGAACTTTTCGGTCACACCGAGTTGCAGTAACCGCTGGCTATTCTGCACCTCGGTGCCACCGAGTTGTTCCACTCTGTCACACCGACAGGGTCAGGATATATATACCCACGGGTGAGATTTTGAAAATTTCTTCAAAACTCCTCAGCCTGCGCGTGTCCTGCTCTGCCGCCTCGGGTCTCCGGATCGTCTCCTCGTCGCTAGCGACCTCCCGCCGCTAGTCTCCGTCGCCGTCAACGGGATTCTGCCCCGCCGTTGTTGCCGTAGCAAACTCACCGCCGAGCTAGGGTATGTGTTCGATCATTTGTGCTATTTCCTTACTCCGATTCGTAGCACATTGCTTTGCCATGATCTTTACCAAGTATGAAATCAATCTATCCAGAGAAAACTTCCTTTAGGTTAGGTTTGATTCGAAAATTTAGGGTTAGGTTTCCGCTGAACTCATCTCGGACCGACCGAGTTGTAGAAATCGGTCTCACCGATTTGGCTTAGGCCATTGCACATGCGCTTTTCGGTCTGACGGAAAATTGCAAATCGGTGCGACCAAGTTCAACTCTCAATGAAACCCTAGTGATCTCGGAGCCACCGAACTCTGACTCACTCTGACCGAGTTCACTAGTTTAGACTCCAAAAGTTGCTTCAGTATCACCGAGTTTAACAAATTGGTAGCTCCGAAATGATTTCTGAGGAGAACTAAAACTAAGTTTTTGACTCATCTATTTTGCAAAAACTCTGCACTTTGTGATGCTCATCCACTCTACCTCATCTATATCAATTCACAGGGTTTGCTGTCAGTTTGCTTGCCAAGATGTCTGACCGGAGTGATAGCCAGAACAGATCAGAAGAGCAAGTGCAAATGAGTGAGGGCACTAGTCCCTCAAGCAGCTATGATGAGGGCAGCAGGAGCACTCCCAGCAATTTGCCCAAGGCAGCCACTAGAACAAGGAAGAAGAGAACCTCAGATTCTGAGGATGAGGACTATGTGGCAAGAGAAGAGGAAGTGAGCTCCAAAAATAAAGTCCTGAAGAAGGAGTATGGCACAGCTACTGCAATCAAGCCAGGGTTGCACAAGAAGGCACCTGCCAAGAGAGTGCCAATGTCAAAGCCAAGGAAAGTTCAACAGGAGAAACCATGAAATTCACAATAGAATCTGATGATGGTGAGGTAGTTGGAGATGGGAAGAAGAGGAAGAAGGCCAGAACAACTTCTGCTAAAGTTCTTGGACATCCTTCTATGAGAAGAAGTGATGATGAAGATGAAGAAGAAGATGTTGCACCCCCTCCCAAATCACAGAAGCTCATGGGTGATGCAATCAGGTTAGGGGCTACTCCATCAAAGCCCAAAACTGCTCCCAAAGCTACTGCTCAAACTCAGAAGCCTTCTAAGCCCAAGAGAAGCACCAGGAACATACCAGCTAAAGAGAAGAACAAGGCCCCAGTGCCAGAGATGGAAGAAGAAGATGATGAAGCCCAAGTGCTGAGAAAACTCAAACCAAAGATTCCAGACCACAATGACACTCATCCAGTGGCAGAGGACATGAACATCAGGAAGGATGCTGGTCTCGGACTTTGGAGACAAAGTGACCCTTATGCTGTGAGGAGAAAGACTGTTGTGGACTGCATGTTCCACACCAAAGAACAACAAGACTTCTATGAGACCATTCTGCTGGACAAGAAGCCTATAGTCTGTGATATGAAGTGGGTTGATTGGGAGTACATTGATGAGAATGAAGATCATTTCCCAGGAGTACATGAGAGCTTCAAGGCTTGTGGAGTTGACAAGTTTGTTGGACATAAGCTTACCAAATGGAATGATGAGCTCATCATGCAATTCTACTCCACAACTCATTTCTATCCAGATGGTAGAATTGTTTGGATGTCTGAGGGTACTAGGTACCAGTCAACTGTAGATGAGTGGGCCAAGTTGATCAATGTCCCAGAAGAGCATGAGGATGGTTTGGATGTGTATGCCAAGAAGAAGAAAGACCACAACTCAATGGCAAATATGTACAAGGAGATCCCAGAAAAAGCTTTGGAGAGACACAAGTTTGGATCTGTACATTATTTGTTGTTTGGTCTGCCTACTATCAACACCATCTTAAGGCATACACTATTACCCAAATCTGGAGATCACAAGATGATCGGAGGCCATTTAATCAACTTGCTGCAGATATTTAATGTGCCTCAGAAATTCAAGGTCATGAGTCTGATTGTTGAGACAATCAAGAGGACAGCTGCAGATCAGAAGAGATCTTGTGGGTATGCTCCACACATTCAGGTGCTCATCAACCCCAAGATGGGCACATGCACTTACTTGTTGGACAAGGATCATTTACCTTTGCACCCAGAATTTGAAGATAACACAGTTGTGATGAATGAGGATGATCCTTCATCAGTGCAAGCACAAGAGAAGAGAGCAAAGGCAAAGGCACAAAAAGCCGCAAGGATGCCAAGTGTTGAGGAGGCATCTCAAGTGTTCTTAAAGACAAAACAAGATCAACTAGCTTATCTAATTCAGGCAACATTAAGGATTGAGAAGGGCTTGGCCACCCCGACTCAGAATCAGGAGAACTTGGAGAGGATTATAGAAACAAAGTTCTATGATCTTGATCTGAAAGTCACTGAGATACAGACTGCAGTTGAGCAGCTCCAGGAGGAAGCATAAGAGAAGAGAGGACATGCAACTACAGATGCTTTTCAGCGAGTGCCAAGAGGTCAGAGGTCAGCTGCAGTGCCAGTGCCAGATACAAGAGCTACTTCATCTGCACCAGCAGCAACAGCTTTAGTGCCACCTCCAGTAGCCACTCCACCAGCTCCAGCTACATCTACTGATGCCTTCGTCCTTGGAGTTCTCTCTACACCACCTCCCGAAGACCAAGTCTAAGAGACGCATAACACTATGCATTTTCAAACTTTTTGGTAACTTGTTGCCAAAGGGGGAGAAATGTATAGATCATAGGCTTCGAGAGAGAGAGAGAGTGTTGCTTTCTTTGTCTCTCTAGCATTTTGGTTGATACTTTTGTGTGTGCTTATTTGATACTTTATGTCTGTGTGTGAGATACTTATATGATCATGTGTTTGACCATATCATACTTTAATGTTTGCTTGGATGATATTATCTTTTATATCCCATATATGATCGTTCACTTTGCTTGGTGATGAGTGCATGTTTTAATTCCTATCATTTTGAGCGCTCCACCAAGATGTATGTGACATGGAAGAGTAACCCATGATCCTAATCGATTGTGCATTTGCATTCAAAAGAAAATTTTAAATAATGCACAAATTACATGGCGATTGCATTTCATACAATAAAGCGACAGCCATAAGGCTCCTGCCAGTTGCCGATAACTTTTACAAAACATGATCATCTCATACAACAATTTATATATCATCACATCTTGACCATATCACATCACAGCAAGCCCTGCAAAAACAAGTTAGACGTCCTCTACTTTGTTGTTGCAAGTTTTACGTGGCTGCTACGGGCTTAGAAAGAACCGTTCTTACCTACGCATCAAAACCACAACGACTTTTCATCAAGTGTGCTGTTTTAACCTTCAACAAGGACCGGGCGTAGTCACACTCGATTAAACTAAAGTTGGAGAAACAGACACCCACTAGCCACCTGTGTGTGAAGCACGGTGGTAGAACCGGTCTCATGAATGCGGTCATGTAATGACGGTCTAGGCCGCTTCATCCAACAATACCGCCGAATCAAAGTATGACATGCTGGTAAGCAGTATGACTATTATCGCCCACAACTCCTTGTGTTCTACTCATGCATATAACATCTACGCACAGACCTGGCTCGGATGCCACTATTGGGGAACGTAGCATACAATTTCAAAAAAAACGACGCTCACGCAAGACCTATCTAGGAGATGCATAGCAACGAGAGGGGGAGAGCATCTTCATACCCTCGCAAAGCGGAAGCGTTTATCAACGCGGTTGATGTAGTCGTACACCTTCACGATCTGTCCCGATCAAGTACCGAAAGTACGGCACCTCCACGTTCAGCACACGTTCAGCTCGATGACGTCCTCGCCTTCTTGATCTAGCAAGAGGGGCGAAGTAGTGGATGAGTTCCAGCAGCACGACGGCGTGGTGACGGTGTTGGTGAAGAACAATCTCCACAAGGTTTCGCCTAAGCACTACGAAAACTATGACGGAGGATAAACTAGAGGGGACGGGGTTGCCAGCACACGGCTTGGCGATACTTGATGTGTCTTGGGTGCTAGCCCTGCCCCTCTATTTATATGTTGAGCCCTGGGGTCGAAACTTGGAGTAAAAGCCTCCTCAAAGTCGGTTTTGCCCGAAAGGCAAGAGTCCCACATGGACTACAGGACGAAACGCCACAATCCTTGGCGTCTAGCCCAGACGCCATGGGCCTCGGCGTCTGGCCCAGGGCCAGGCGCCAGGATCTCCGGCGTTTGGCCTCTGACCTTCGCAAAACTATCTTTTGCACCGACCTATAGCCTCGTGGGCCTGACCCCTTGGCCTAACCATATCATCCAATATATGACTCTTTACCTCCGGACCATTCCGGAGCTCCTCGTCATGTCCGTGATCTCATCCGGGACTCCGAACAACATTCGGTCACCAACATACATAACTCATCGTCAACGAACGTTAAGCATGCGGACCCTACGGGTTCGAGAACTATGTAGACATGACCGAGACACCTCTCCGGTCAATAACCAATAGCGGAACCTGGATGCCCATATTGGCTCCTACATATTCTACGAAGATCTTTATCGGTCGAACCTTATGACAACATACGTAATTCTCTTTGTCATCGATATGTTACTTGCCCGAGATTTGATCGTCGATATTCTCATACCTAGTTCAATCTCGTTACTGGCAAGTCTCTTTACTCGTTCCGTAATGCGGCATCCCGTAACTAACTCATTAGTCACATTCTTGCAAGGCTTATAGTGATGTGCATTACCGAGAGGGCCCAGAGATACCTCTCCGACACTCGGAGTGACAAATCCTAATCTTGATATATGCCAACCCAACAAACACCTTCGGAGACACCTGTAGAGCATCTTTATAATCACCCAATTACGTTGTGACGTTTGATAGCACACAAGGTGTTCCTTCGGTATTCGGGAGTTACATAATCTCATAGTCAGAGGAATATGTATAAGTCATGAAGAAAGCAATAGCAATAAATCTTAACGATCATTATGCTAAGCTAACGGATGGGTCTTGTCCATCACATCATTCTCTAATGATGTGATCCCGTTCATAAAATGACAACACATGTCCATGGTCAGGAAACTTAACCATCTTTGATTAACGAGCTAGTCAAGTAGAGGCATACTAGGGACACTCTGTTTTGTCTATGTATTCACACATGTACTAAGTTTCCGGTTAATACAATTCTAGCATGAATAATACACATTTATCATGACATAAGGAAATATAAATAACAACTTTATTATTGCCTCTAGGGCATATTTCCTTCAGTCTCCCACTTGCACTAGGGTCAATAATCTAGTTCACATCGTCATGTGATTTAACACCAATAGTTCACATCTTTATGTGATTAGTCTACATCGCCATGTGACTAACACCCAAAGGGTTTACTAGAGTCAATAATCTAGTTCACGTCGCTATGTGATTAACACCCAAAGAGTACTAAGGTGTGATCATGTTTTGCTTGTGAGAGAGGTTTAGTCAACGGGTCTGCCATATTCAGATCCGTATGTATTTTGCAAGTTTCTATGTCTACAATGCTCTGCACGGCGCTACTCTAGCTAATTGCTCCGACTTTCAGTATGTATCCAGATTAAGACTTAGAGTCATCCGGATCAGTGTCAAAGCTTGCATCGACGTAACCCTTTACGACAAACTTTTTGGCACCTCCATAACCGAGAAATATATCCTTATTCCACTAAGGATAATTTTGACCGCTATCCAGTGATCCACTCCTGGATCACTATTGTACCCTCTTGCCAAACTCATGGTGAGGTACACAATAGGTCTGGTACACAGCATAGCATACTTTATAGAACCTATGAATGAGGCATAGGGAATGACTTTTCATTCTCTTTCTTTTTTCTGCCGTGGTCGGTTTTGAGTCTTTACTCAACTTTACACCTTGCAACACAGGAAAGAACTCCTTCTTTGACTATTCCACTTTGAACTACTTCAAAATCTTGTCAAGGTATGTACTCATTGAAAAAACTTATCAAGCGTCTTGATCTATCTCTATAGATCTTGATGCTCAATATGTAAGTAGCTTCACCCAGGCCTTTCTTTGAAAAAACTTCTTTCAAACACTCCTTTATGCTTTCCAAAAAATTCTACATCATTTCTGATCAACAATATGTCATTCACATATACTTATCGGAAAGGCTGTAGTGCTCCCACTCACTTTCTTGTAAATACAGGCTTCACCGCAAGTCTATATAAAACTATATGCTTTGATCAACTCATCAAAGTGTATATTCCATCTCCGAGATGCTTGCACCAGTCCATAGATGGATTGCTGGAGCTTGCACATTTTGTTAGCACCTTTAGGATTGACAAAACCTTCTGGTTGCATCATATACAACTTTTTTTTTTAAGAAACCCATTAAGGAATGCAGTTTTGACATCCATTTGCCAGATTTCATAAAATGTGGCAATTGCTAACATGATTCAGACAGACTTAAGCATCGCTACGAGTGAGAAAATCTTATTGTAGTCAACACCTTGAACTTGTCAAAAACCTTTTCTCGACAAGTCGAGCTTTGTAGATAGTAACACTACTACCAGCTTTTGTCTTCCTCTTGAAGATCCATTTATTCTCTATGGCTTGCCGATCATAGGGAAAGTCAACCAAAGTCCACACTTTGTTCTCATACATGGATCCCATCTCAGATTTCATAGCCTCAAGCCATTTTGCGGAATCTGGGCTCATCATCGCTTCCTCATAGTTCGTAGGTTCGTCATGGTCAAGTAACATGACATCCAGAACAGGATTACCATACCACTCTGGTGCGGACCTTACTCTAGTTGACATACGAGGTTCAGTAGTAACTTGATCCGAAGTTTCATGATTATATCATTAACTTCCTCACTAATTGGTGTAGGCATCACTGGAACTGATTTCTGTGATGAACTACTTTCCAATTCGGGAGAAGGTACAATTACCTAATCAAGTTCTACTTTCCTCCCACTCACTTCTTTCGAGAGAAAACTCCTTCTCTAGAAAGGATCCATTCTTAGCAACGAATATCTTGCCTTCGGATCTATGATAGAAGGTGTACCCAATAATTTCCTTTGGGTATCCTATGAAGACACATTTCTCCGATTTGGGTTCGAGCTTATTAGGTTGAAGCTTTTTCACATAAGCATCGCAGCCCCAAACTTTAAGAAACGACAACTTTGGTTTCTCGCCAAACCACAATTCATACGGTGTCGCCTCAACGGATTTAGATGGTGCCCTATTTAACGTGAATGCACCTGTCTCTAATGCATAACCCCAAAATAATAGTGGTAAATTGGTAAGAGACATCATAGATCGCACCATATCTAATAAAGTACGGTTATGACGTTTGGACACACCATTACGTTGTGGTGTTCCAGGTGGCATGAGTTGTGAAACTATTTCACATTGTTTTAAGTGAAGGCCAAACTCGTAACTCAAATATTCGCCTCCGTGATTAAATTATAGAAAACTTTATTTTCTTGTTACGATGATTCTCCACTTCACTCTGAAATTCTTTGAACTTTTTCAAATGTTTCAGACTTGTGTTTCATTAAGTAGATACATCCATATATCCTCAAATCATCTATGAAGGTCAGAAAATAACGATACATGCCGCGAGCCTCAACAATCATCGGACCGCATACATCAGTATGTATTATTTCCAATAAGTCAGTCGCTCGCTCCATTGTTCCAGAGAACGGAGTCTTTAGTCATCTTGCCCATGAGGCATGGTTCGCAAGCATCAAGTGATTCCAAAAGTCTATCAGCATGGAGTTTCTTCATGCGCTTTACACCAATATGACCTAAACGGCAGTGCCACAAATAAGTTGCACTATCATTATTAACTTTGCATCTTTTGGCTTCAATATTATGAATACATGTATTACTACGATCGAGATTCAATAAACCATTTATATTGAGTGTATGACCGTAGAAGGTTTTATTCATGTAAATAGAACAACAATTATTCTTTGACTTGAATGAATAACCGTATTGCAATAAACATGATCCAATCATATTCGTGCTCAACGCAAACACCAAATAACATTTATTTTAGGTTCAACACTAATCCCGAAGGTAAAGGGAGTGTGCGATGGTGATCTTATCAACCTTGGAATCACTTCCAACACACATCATCACCTCGCCCTTAACTAGTCTCTGTTTATTTTGCAAATCCCGTTCGAGTTACTACTCTTAGCAACTGAACCAGTATCAAATACCGAGGGGTTGCTATAAACACTAGTAAAGTACACATCAATAACATGCATATCAAATATACCTTTGTTCACTTTGCCATCCTTCTTATCCGCCAAGTATCTAGGGCAGTTCCACTTCCAGTGACCATTTCCTTTGAAGTAGAAGCACTCGGTTTCAGGCTTGGGTCTAGCTTTGGGCTTCTTCATGGGAGTGGAAACTTGCTTGCCATTCTTCTTGAAGTTCCTTTTCTTTCCCTTGCCCTTTTACTTGAAACTAGTGGTCTTGTCAACCATCAACACTTGATGCTTTTCTTGATTTCTACCTTCGTTGATTTCAGCATCACGAAGAGCTCAGGAATCGTTTTCGTCATCCCTTGCATATTATAGTTCATCTCGAAGTTCCAGTAACTTGGTGACAGTGACTAGAGAACTTTGTCAATCACTATCTTATCTGGAAGATTAACTCCCACTTGATTCAAGCAATTGTAGTACTCAGACATTCTGAGCACATGCTCACTAGTTGAGCTATTCTCCTCCATCTTGTAGGCTAAGTACTTTGTCAGAGGTCTCATACCTCTCGACTCGGGCATGAGTCTAAAATACCAATTCCAGCTCTTTGAACTTTTCAAATGTTTCAGACTTATGTTTCATTAAGTAGATATACCCATATCTGCTCAAATCATCTGTGAAGGTCAGAAAACAACGATACCCACCGCGAGCCTCAACACTCATCGGACCGCATACATCAGGATGTATTATCTCCAGTAAGTCAGTTGCTCGCTCCATTGTTCCGGAGAACGGAGTTTTAGTCATCTTGCCTATGAGGCATGGTTCGCAAGCATCAAGTGATTCATAATCAAGTGATTCCAAAAGCCCATCAGCATGGAGTTTCTTCATGCGCTTTACACCAATATGACCTAAACGGCAGTTCCACAAATAAGTTGCACTATCATTATTAACTTTGCATCTTTTGGCTTCAATATTTATGAATATGTGTATCACTATGATCAAGATCCAACAAACCATTTTCATTGGGTGTATGACCATAGAAGGTTTTATTCATGCAAACAGAACAACAATTATTCTCTAACTTAAATGAATAACCATATTGCAATAAACATGATTAAATCATATTCATGCTCAATGTAAACACCAAATAATATTTATTTAGGTTCAACACTAATCCCGAAAGTATAGGGAGTGTGCGATGATGATCATATCAATCTTGGAACTACTTCCAACACACATCATCACTTCACTCTTAACTAGTTTCTGTTCATTCTGTAACTCCTGTTTCGAGTTACTACTCTTAGCAACTAAACAAGTATGAAATGCCGAGGGGTTGCTATAAATACTATTAAAGTACACATAAATAACATGTATATCAAATATACCTTTGTTCACTTTGCCATCCTTCTTATCCGCCAAGTATCTAGGGTAGTTCCACTTCCAGTGACCAGTACTTTTGCAGTAGAAGCACTTAGTCTCAGGCTTAGGTCCAGACTTGGGCTTCTTCACTTGAGCAGCAACTTGCTTGCCGTTCTTCTTGAAGTTCCCCTTCTTCCCTTTGCCCTTTTTCTTGAAACTAGTGGTCTTGTCAACCATCAACAGTTGATGCTTTTTTTTTATTTCTACCTTCACCGATTTTAGCATCGCAAAGAGCTTGGGAATTGTTTTCGTCATCCCTTGCATATTATAGTTCATCACGAAGTTCTAGTAACTTGGTGATAGTGACTAGAGAAATTTGTCAATTACTATCTTATCTGGAAGATTAACTCCCACTTGATTCAAGCAATTGTAGTACTCAGACATTCTGAGCACATGATCACTGGTTGAGCTATTCTCCTCCATCTTGTAGGCAAAGTACTTGACAGGGGTCTCATACCTCTCAACTCGGGCATGAGTCTGAAATACCAATTTCAGCTCTTGGAACATCTCATATGCTCCGTGGCGTTCAAAAACGTTTTTGAAGTCCCGGTTCTAAGCCGTAAAGCATGGTGCACTAAACTATCAACTAGTCATCATACCGAGCTTTGTCAAACGTTCATGACGTCTACATTTGCTCCTGCAATAGGTCCGTCACCTAGCGGTGCATCAAGGACATAATTCTTCTGTGCAGCAATGAGGATAATCCTCAGATTACAGACCAAGTCCGCATCATTGCTACTATCATCTTTCAACTTATTTTTCTCTAGGAACATATCAAAAATAAAACAGGGGAGCTATACGCGAGCTATTAATCTACAACATAGATATGCAAATACTATCAGGACTAAGTTCATGATAAATTAAAGTTCAATTAATCATATTACTTAAGAACTCCCACTTAGATAGACATCCCTCTAGTCATCTAAATGATCACGTGATCCATATCAACTAAACCATGTTCGATCATCACGTGAGATAGAGTAGCTTTCAATGGCGAACATCACTATGTTGATCATATCTACTATATGATTCACGCTCGACCTTTCGGTCTCAGTGTTCCGAGGGCATATCTGCATATGCTAGGCTCGTCAAGTTTAACCCGAGTATTCTGCGTGTGCAAAACTGGCTTGCACCCGTTGTATGTGAATGTAGAGCTTATCACACCCGATCATCACGTGGTGTCTCGGCACGACGAACTGTCGCAATGGTGCATACTCAGGGAGAACACTTATACCTTGAAATTTAGTGAGAGATCATCTTATAATGCTACCGCCGTACTGTTGGGGAACTTAGTAATTTCAAAAAATTTCCTACGCACACACAAGATCATGGTGATGCATAGCAACGAGAGGGGAGAGTGTTGTCTATGTACCGTCGTAGACCGTAAGCGGAAGCGTTATGACAACGCGGTTGATGTAGTCGTACGTCTTCACGATCGACCTATCCTAGCACCGAAAGTACGGCACCTCCGCGATCTGCACATGTTTGGCTCGGTGACGTCCCACGAACTCATGATCCAGCAGAGTGTTGAGGGAGAGCTTCGTCAGCACGACGACATGATGATGGTGATGATGAAGCTACCGGCGCAGGGCTTCGCCTAAGCACTACGACGATATGACCGAGGCGGATTATGGTGGAGGGGGGCACCGCACACGGCTAAGAGATCAATGATCAACTTGTGTGTCTATGGGGTGCCCCCTGCCCCCCCCCCCCCCGCGTATATAAAGGAGCAAGGGGGGAGGCCGGCCGGCCCTTGGGGCGTGCCAAGGAGGGGGAGGACTCCTCCTCCTAGTAGGAGTAGGACTCCCCCTTTCCTAGTCCAACTAGGAGGAAGAAGAGGGAAGGAAGGAGAGGGAGAAGAGAAGGAAAGGGGGGCGCGCCCCCCTCACTAGTCCAATTCGGACTCCCTATAGGGAGGGGGCGCGGTTGCCCCTTGTGGGCTGCCTCCCTGAGGGAGTCCTAGACTAAGGGGTCCTCAGGCGTCTGGCCTGTTGGACATGGGCCGGACTGATGGGCTGTGAAGATACAGGACCGAAGACTCTCACCCGTATCCGGATGGGACTCTCCTTGGTGTGGAAGGCAAGCTTGGCGTCCGGATATGAAGATTCCTTTTTCTATAACCTACTTTGTACAACCCTAGTCCCCTCCGGTGTCTATAAAAACCGGAGGGTTTTGTCCATAGGGACAATCATAATCATATAGGCTAGACTTCTAGGGTTTTAGCCATTACAATCTCGTGGTAGATCAACTCTTGTAATACTCATATTCATCAAGATCAATCAAGCAGGAAGTAGGGTATTACCTCCATAGAGAGGGCCCGAACCTGGGTAAACATCATGTCCCCTGTATCCTGTTACCATCGACCTTAGACGCACAGTTCAGGACCCCCTACCCGAGATCCGCCGGTTTTGACACCGACATTGGTGCTTTCATTGAGAGTTCCGCTGCATCGTCTTCAAGAGGTTCAATGGCTCCGTCAATCATCTACAACAACGCTGTCCAGGGGGAAATTTTTCTCCCTGGCCAGATCTTCGTGTTCGGCGGCTTCGCACTGCGGGGCGACTCGCTTGGCCATCTAGAGCAGATCGACAGCTACGCCCCAGGTCACTGGATTAGTTTTGGAAACCTGGACTATGTCGCTGACGTCCGGGGAGACTTGATCTTCCAAGGATTCATGACTCCAACTCCCGCTCTAGCCTTAGATCCAGAACACATCGGCATGTCCGAAGACGGACTTCACGAGCCCGCCGGACTGTCTGCGGCCACCAAACCCAGCACGGGAGAGCCGGTTGAAGTGGCGTCGCTGGCAACCATCACGAAGCCAGACCCCTCTCCGGGCACTGGCTCCGAACCCTCGGAGTCAGCACCGTGTGAGTCCGTCCGGGGAGTATCCCCTCTGCCATACTCCGTGGATTTTCCTCTCTCTGAACAAACCTCGCCTTTAAGCAAGGCTCTGGACTTAATGTGATCCCTTGTCATTACAGAGGAGCAATGTCCGAACTATTCCCAGCCTGGACTAGGGCTGAGAGCAGGGAATTTTTTCTCCCACCCACCACCCACCTTATAGCCACTATCAAGGATTTAACCGACATGCTCGATTACGGCTCCGAAGACATCAACGGTATGGACAACGACGCCGGAGAAGAGGAGGCCCAAAACCCGCTGTTTACCGGATGCTGGACGGCCACCTCCTCGTATGACGTGTACATGGTGGATACACCCAAAGAGAATAGCAGCAACGACAAGGAAGACCCAGTCGAGGATAAACCTCCTGAGATACAACCAAAGCGCCGACGTCAGCGGTGCCGCTCCAAGTCACGCCGTGGAAAAGACAGCAATGCCGGCACAGGAGAAAACAATACTCCGGACGATGCCGAAGACAATGAAGACCCCGTTGAGCCAACTTCTGAACAGGACAAACAGGAAGACGGGCAAGTTAGCCCTGATGAACTGGCTATAAACAAAGACTAGGAGGACAGTAATTATCTTCCGCTCTCAGAGGATGAGGTGAGCCTCGACAATGAGGATTTTATCATGCCCGAGGAACCTCTCGAGCAGGAGCGCTTCAAGCGCCGGCTAATCGCCACTGCAAGGAGCCTGAAAAAGAAGCAGCAGCAGCTTCAAGCTGACAAAGATCTGCTCAACGATAGATGGACTCATGTCCTGGCAGCCGAGGAATACGGCCTCGAGCGCCTAGCCAAAAGTTATCCGAAGCGCAAATTGCTACCTCAGTTCGATGACGAGGCGCTGGAGCCCGTACCATCATCGTGCAATGCGGCTGATCAACCACCACGTGGCCGGGACAAAGCGGTAACTCAAGCCGAACACCAACCCATACTACCTCGCCATAAAGGCAGAGATAAAACAGCTCGGGGACATGCATATGACCTGCGGCAGGACTTGGACAGTAGAGCAGGTCAGAACAGATCGATCTATGGATCGCGGGGGCGTGCCCCGGCACGCGACAACGGCTGCCTAGCCGGACGCAATAATCATAATCACGCCCGGACCGAGAACTGCAGACGGACTCCATCCGAGCTACGTCGCGACGTGGCCCGATATAGAGGCGTCGCACACCCCCTTTGCTTCACTTACAAGGTAATGGGGCACGAATTCCCAGAAGGGTTCAAACCCATAAACATCAAATCATATGATGGGACAACAGACCCCGCGGTATGGATCAAAGACTTTCTTCTCCATATTCATATGGCCCGCGGTGATGATCTCCATGCCATCAAATACCTCCCACTAAAACTCAAAGGACCAGCTCGGTACTGGTTGAACAGTCTGCCTGAAAACTCCATTGGCAGCTGGGAGGACTTGGAAGAAGCCTTCCTTGACAACTTCCAGGGTACATATGTTCGACCTACGGATGCCGACGACTTAAGTCACATAATTCAACAGCCCGAAGAGTCAGCCAGGAAATTCTGGACTAGGTTCTTAACCAAAAAGAACCAGATCATCGACTGTCCGGATGCCGAAGCCCTAGCGGCCTTTAAACATAGCATCCCGGACGAGTGGCTCACCCGACACCTCGGCCAAGAAAAGCTAAAGTCCATGGCAGCCCTCACGGCGCTTATGACCCGCTTTTGTGCGGGCGAAGATAGCTAGCTAGCCCGTAGCAATAACAATGCAAGTGAACCTGGCACTTCTGAAGCCAGAAATAGCAACGGCAAGCCCCGACGCAACAGACACAAGCATCAAAGCAATGGTGACAATACCAATGACACGACAGTCAACGCCGGATTCAGTGGCTCCAAGTCCGGCCAAAGGAAGAAGCCATATAAAAGAAACAATCCGGGCTCATCCAGCTTGGACCGCATACTCGATCACCCATGTCAGATCCACGGCACCCCTGATAAACCATCCAATCATACCAACAGAGACTGTTGGGTTTTTAAACAGGCCGACAAGTTAAATGCCGAAAACAAGGAGAAGGGGTCGCAAAGTGAGGACGATGACGAGGAGCCCCGTCCACCGAACACAGGGGGACAGAAGAAGTTTCCCCCTCAGGTCAAAACGGTGAACATGATATACGCTACCCACATCCTCAAGAGGGCACTACTAGGGAAAACCTTATACACAGAATCTTAGCAGCAGCGCGGTTTAAAAACAGACGCTACTGCTAATTAGCAGTAGCGAGCTTCAGGAAACCGCGCTACTAATAGCACGGTAGCAGTAGCGGTCTAGGTGAAACAAGCGCTACTACTATAATTGCCACGGCGTTGCCCCCAGGCTAGATATAGTAGTGGCGCCCTTCCAAGGACGCGCTACTGCTAAAGTACTTAGTAGCAACGTTTTTCTTCAAAACACGCTACTGCTAAGTATTGCACCTAATTAAGTTTAGTCCCATACTGCTAAGCGAACAAGGTGTTTACCACCTTAAATATGTTACTTCTCAAACTATCTCGAGCACTTGGTCTTCATTGAACTATATGTGTAGGATTTGTGGCTGCAATATGAATCTTCACCAGTGCCTATACAGGTACTGTGAGGATTCATGTTGACTACTTAGATTCTACACAAAAAGATCAATGATGACCAATGTGTATTTTTGAAGTTTTTACATGCTTAGACTTAGCAGTAGCGTTTTTTAGGGCAAAGCGCTACTGATATTATAAAACAGAAGGAATAGCTGTAGCGCGTTTTGCTTGACACGCTATAGCTAACTTAGCTATAGCACATTCTGGCAAAACGTGCTGCTGCTAGTTTGACTTAACCCCCGGCCGCGCGGGCTCAAAATTTCGCTAACACCTTCCCCTCCACTTCCCCCTCTCCCCAACTGCTCCATCGCCACCGTCGCCCTGCCGCCCTCGACCTCACCGCCGCCGCCCACCGCCACCCTCAACCTCACCACCGCCGCCGCCCGCCGCACACCCTCGACGCCGCCCCCGACCCCGACCTCGATGCCGCCCCCGACCTCGACGCCGCCCCGACCCCGACATCGACGCCGCCTTCCGGCGCGCGCCCGAGCCCCGACCCCGTCCTCGACGCCGCCTGCCCCTCCCTCGCCGCAGTCACCATAAGGCTCTGCCTCTCCTCTCCCCTACCCTCCTCTCTCTCTGCTAAGGCAATTCATATATGTGTTGATGTTCATATGAACCCTAGGTGTTCATATGAACCCTAGATTTGTTTAGGGCAGTAGGCATTTTTTAGCATTTGGGAAAAATGATTAGCATTTTTTTAGGAAATTAGCTAGGGAATTTTTTTATGAAAATGCCTAAATAGTAATTTCATTCAAAAAACAAAAAACAGAATTGTTTTTCTTTCAAAAACTTGGTTAAACTAATTGTTGCTATGTAAACAAAACACAAGATTGTTGTTATATGATATATGTCATTGATGTTCATTTGCATATTCCATTATTGAAGTGGTTCGATTGTGCCCAAGTGGCTTTGTTGTTTCCAGGGAATGAAGTCGAGTGGCCTATGTTTTGCGGGAATGTTGATTCATTTCCGTTCCGGCAAATTTCAGGTTCTCGATTTGTCCACTTTTTAGTAAAAGTCATGCTGAAATTTTCCGTGAATTTCGGCATGACTTGTGCTACAAACTAGGACATATCGAGTGCCCAGGATTTGCCGCACCGGGAAGGAGTCAACATTCCTGCAAAGCATAGGCCTTTTTTATGTCATTATTCATTTTATTAGGTATAGAATTAATTGACTAGATTTAATCGTAAGAACTAGTTGAATTAATAGAACTAGTTGAACATGTCACATTTGTTGTTATTTTTTTAGTTAAAGCAATTTTTCCTGCATCGACGTCGATGATGCCTATCCCGCATCCTCGTCGTCGAGTCGGTGGAGGACACCTGCGTCACCAGATGGGCCATGTCCGGGACTGGGCTCCACTGGGGTGGTACTGGGAGGCGCTACCTACCGGGGGTGCAGGTTGGTGAGGAGCCAGCTTGTCCTTGACCCGAACCTTCTTTGGTGGCGGTCGCATGGGCCAGTGATGGTCCAGAGGCTCGAGGACTCCGCGGAGGTGGTGCGTCACCGTGTCAGTGAGGAGGACGCACACGTCCGTCACTACTTGTTTGCGTTGGAGCACAGGTTCTCCAATACCTGGCAGGTTCTCCAGGGATCTCACTGGAGCTATGATCTTGTGATGGTTCCTTCTCTTTGGGTGTCCACCGCCCGCGCCGATACCCATCGTGCGCTATTGTTTTAGTTGTATTAGTGATGTTATATGTATGATACTATTCAAGATGTATTAGTGATAATATTCGACGATGTACGGACGCATGAGATGATTTACTTTTGCTTATTGAATGCATGCTAATTTGAATACTTATTTATTTTACGATTTGGTTTTGCTTATTGAATGCTCATGTCAATATGAGTCCTATAAGATATTTTGAAATGTATATCTTGTGTTGCTCAAATAGGATATGTGCTTGCCCAAGTGGCCGGTCATGTTTGCAGGTTACACCTCCGAGTGGCCTATGTTTTGCAAGAGTGTTGATTCATTTCCGTTCCGGCAAATTTCAGGCGCTCGATATGTCCTATTTTAGCAAAGGTCATGCCGGATTTTTTCGTGAATTTTGGCATGAGTTGTGCCAGAATATGTAGGAAATATCGAGTGCCTTGGATTTGTGTGTTGAGTATCCTGGTAGTTGTCTTCGATCGATTTTCAATTAATGTTTCAACTATGAACATAGGAAATGTCTGACAACGAAAAGGATTTCGGTATTTGCAAATACTGCGAAGACGAGCGCGGCCTGTGCGACGGAATCTTCCTAGATGATGATAGGCGCTTCAGCATCAAGCTGGACGAGAACTTCGAAGTGGATACAGTAAGTTGCAACGACAAGTCTTTTTTCGTAATTAAGCATGACATCTGCTTCATTTGCTTCAACTTATAATTTAATTTTTTTACTATTCTACTAGCGTATCCCCTGCCATGCAAGAGTTTTTGTCTTGGATAAGATAGGTTTCAGTCGTACTATGGAGGTAAAGAAAGTTCACTTGAAGACCGAGCATGGTTGTATTTTCCACGCAAAATTATACAACGCAGACGACTACACCTATTTTGGATGCAAAACTTGGCGAGCACTATGCAAGACTTATGCATTTGAGCCTGATATGGTTATCACCTTTGATATTCGTCTGGAAGATGATATTGAAGGTAATATCGACATCTGGGTCGATGTGCAGACGCCTCCAGTTATACCATTATGCGAGTTTCTCAACCATATTTATGTCTTTGATATTGTTTATTCAAAAATAGTTGACAACTAATTTCTATTGGCAGCTTATTTCCGTTCAAGCAAACATGTCCAGCGCGGGACCTACTACTGTCCCGGGGCTGAACTAAACTGTGAGGAGCTAAGTCATTATGTTTCATGGCTTGAGGATCTTCATACTGTCAAGACAAATTTTCTTCCTGCACTTAGAAATGTTAGTATTGAAAACGTGCGACCAATAGTGTTCGTACCGAGCTACGGTCACATCTATTTAGGAAAGATGGTAAGATTTTTACTATTTGTCCTCAGTGCATCTTTTGCATACATTATTTTTTAAGCTAAACTTCATTGCTAAGTACGTTACTAAATGATGTTCTTCAACAGGAACTCCCGATGAATGATGTGCCTCATGGGATCGAGACTAAAGGTACCATGAGTATTGTTAGCTTACGACCAAGATATCCTACAATGCACTTTAGTGCATTCAGGATTTCTAATAGCAAGGAATGCTTAATAGTGAAAGACTGGACCAAATTTGTGATGGAGGAGTGCAGAGAAGTACTAGGGGGCAGCAATCAGAAGCGCAGCCCACAATTAGGAGACAGGTTCATCTGCATGCTCCAACTTGATGAAGGAGGAGAGCTACACATGTTTTATGTTATTTTACCGGAGAGAGAGCAGCAGGAGTGATTAACTAGCTAGAAATGAGTTTGAAGATGATGATGTGCTACACTATGACTATGATGATTAAATAGCTAGTGTTGGTGGTAATGACTATGATGATTATTATTAGCTAGTGTTGGTGGTGATTAGATAGCTACTGCATCTAGTGTTGGTGGTGATTAGCTAGCTAGAATGAGTTTGAAGATGATGATGTGCTACACTATGACTATGGTGATTAAATAAATACTGTTGGTCGTAATGACTATGATGATGATTAAATAGCTTGTGCTGGCGGATTAGATTGAAGTGGAGGCAACATGTGGTGCACATCGAAAGTACTACTAGTCCAAACTAGATCAAGTTTGGATTAGTAGTATACTTTTGACATGCACCACATATTGCCTCCACTTGAACCTAATCCACCTTCATTTGACACACTGTTATGGACATAATGATATAAACCTCATAATTGGTATTGTACCAAAATTTGTATAACGGCGTATAAATACACTAAAAATAAAAAAATGAAAATAGGAATACTAGTAGCGATGCATAGTAAACACGCTGCTACTAGCTAGATTAGCAGCAGCGCGGGAGAGAACAAGCGCTGCCGCTATGTGTCTTAGCAGTAGCGTGTGTCCCACGCGCTACTGCTAAGTAATAGTTGTAGCGCCTTATTAGTAGCGCGGCAGCCTGCGCTACTAGTGGGCATTAAACCCGCGCTACTACTAGGGTTTTCCCTAGTAGTGGGGAGCGCAAACGCGCGCTCAGTCTATGCGATGGAGCCAGTCGCCCCAAAATTCAACCCATGGTCGTCCTACCTGATCACTTTCGATCGCAGGGACCACCCGACCAGTATCCGTCATGGCGGTTCAGCCGCACTGGTCCTTGACCCAATCATTGATGGATTCCACCTCACGCGAGTCCTCATAGATGGTGGCAGCAGCCTGAACCTGCTCTATCAGGATACAGTACGCAAAATGGGCATCGATCCCTCAAGGATCAAGCCCACAAAAACTACCTTTAAAGGAGTCATACCAGGTGTAGAGGCCCGCTGTACGGGCTCAATCACATTGGAGGTTGTCTTTGGATCCCCGGACAACTTCCGAAGCGAAGAGTTGATCTTCGATATCGTCCCCTCCGCAGCGGCTATCACGCACTGCTCGGAAGAATCGCATTTGCTCGATTCAATGCCGTGCCACACTACGTGTATCTCAAGCTCAAGATGCCCGGACCACGCGGTGTCATAACAGTTAATGGAAACAGAGAGCGCTCCCTCCGTACCGAGGAGCACACCGCTGCCCTAGCAGCAGAAGCACAGAGCGGCCTTTTCAAGCAGAACCTTAATTCGGCGGCCAAGCTCCCGGACACTATCAAACGAGTCCGGACTACTCTGCAGCAGGACAGTCCAGCCCGTCAAGAGCTCGACTAGCAATTTGGCCTCCGTCCCAGTCCCGACCAAACGGCGGCGTTCGTACTGCGCGTACATAATGACGCACTCAAAATACCATGGGTAGAGACGGAGGCACAACCAGACTGTGGTCCACAATACGACTTCGACCTTCTCCCGACACACATACTCTCACCTTTCTTTTTCATCCTTTTCAGGGTTCTTTTCCACAGGCCCCTCGCGGCGGCCTGCTCAATGGTCCTTTCGAAGGACGGATACACCAAGGCGGCAAGTAGCACAAACGCGTGGGGGGATTTCTAGATGTCACCCTCGACGGTCATTCTACCTGTTTTTAGGACCCATACGCAAGCTCCCCCCCTTGATCTTGGCATGGCAAATAGCACGGGTGCTTCTCGCACTATTTGTACAAATACGCTCTGACGTACTAATCTAATTATAATGAAAACAGTTTGCGGCCCAACTTATTTGGCACTAGCTTGCAACTTCATTTTATTTCGTTATTTTTATCGATCGCACACGTACACTCTGGTACGCTTTAATTTGCCAGGGGCTTCACTACGCTCCACACTATGGCAACAAAGTCCGAACACTTTTACAATACAGTTCGGCACCCCGAATTTTAGCATTATATGCATTGGCTCCGAATCATGTCTTTGGTCAATAGTTGGGTTGCCGGCTCCTGTGCTTACTACCTTACGTTCCACTTTATCGGCTAGGGTAGTAAAGGGAGAACTACTGCGATTGTGTCCTGGTTTATCCAGATGAGCACCTCAGTAGAGAAAGCCAAAAACTGACTGTCATGATGCGGCGTGAGCCGGTCAGCTGTTCGGAGGTTACAAATATTTTGTGATTTTTTCCGCATTATGCAACGGATCGGCCTCAGCCGATCAGGTGTTTACAGCACCCTAGTCCGGATTAAATGCTAACTAGGGGTTGCGCCTACATTTTTATTGTCAAACTCCTATGGCTAAGTGAGGGTGATAAAGCCACATAGTCTGATTGCCTGGTTCGTTGCGCTGAACACCTCCTTCAAGGACCAAATTTTTGGATCAAGAGTGTTTAGATTCCATCCCGAACACCCCCGTACTACCTACATGGGGGCTGAAGCCGACGACGGCCAACTCTCAGATTTAATAAAAACGGCCGCACAAGAGGTAAAATTTTAAATAAATAATAACAAGCATTATATTACATAACGATCTCGTTTCATCATACAAGGCAGCGATAACACGAATGTATTCATTCGAAGATAATGTCTTTTGCACATTGTGCCGCCACAATGCGGGGACCCTTCCAGGACATCTTCAAAATACCGCTCGGGCGTGCGGTGCTCCTTGCCAGTGGGCGGTCCCTCGGCCGCGAGCTTGACGGCGTTCATCTTCGCCCACTGCACCTTGACGCGGGCGAAGGCCATCCGCGCACCCTCGATGCCGACCTACCGCTTGATGGTGTCAAGCCGGGGGCAGGTATTGACCAGCCGCTTCACGAGCCCGAAGTAGCTGCTGGGTATAGCTTCGGCAGGCCACAGCCGGATTGTTAAATCCTTCATGACTAGTTCGAACACCCTATGCAGTTCGACCAGCTGTTTTAGCTGGTCGCCAAAGGGCACCGGATGTTCTGGCGCAAGGTATTGCGACCAGAACAGCTTCTCTATCGAGCTCCCCTCTTCGGCTCGGAAGAACTCTGCAGCGTCGGCTACACTGCGCGGCAAATCCGCAAACGCTCCTGGAGAACTCCAAATCCAGGTTAGTAAGAGATACCTCTTCTTCACATATTTGCTCTGCATAATGAAGGCCTTACCCGCCGTGATTCTTCTGGCCTCTTGGATTTCCTGGAGGGTGCCCTGGGCTTCAACCTGGGCATCATGTGCGCTTTGGCGAGCCTTGGCGAGTTCGATCTCTTGATCCGCAATATTGCGCTCCAAGGACTCGCATTTCTTCACAGCGTCCTGGAGCTCCTGCTGGACCTCACCGACCCTGGCCTCGTGCTTTTTGCGGGCGGCCTGTTCATCTGCCGCTTTCTTCTGGGCTTCGGCCAGCGCTGCCTTGAGGGTTTCCACCTCAGACGCCGCTCCTACAAATTATCATATGATCAAACACAAGCAATTCATATCTCGCTACATCCGAATAGGCCATTACATACCTTGCTTATCCTCCAGCTGCTTTCTTGCTTGGCCGAGCTCCTCCTCGGCCCGCTCCAGCCTCTGCTTCAGTCCGGAGACTTCGGTAGCATGAGAGGTCGCAACCAGCAACGACGCCTACTTATTCGCATAGACATGTGGTTAGTATCCTGCGGAACTATTTGATCCTCTGTCCGGCTTTTCCTTCCGAACACCGGACAGAGTCTCAGGGGCTACTGTCTATACCGTGACATTCTTTTCACATAATTGCATTGCTTACCTCAAAGCATGTTAGAAGGCTTGTGCAGGCTTCAGTCAGTCCGCTCTTCGCGGACTGAATCTTCTCAATCACAATACCCATGAGGGTACGGTGTTCCTCAACAATGGAAGCACTTCACAGCGCTTCCAGTAGAGTATCCGGTGCCTCTGGTTGGACAGAGGTCATCGGCGGAATGGGCACACCTCCTTCTTTCGAAGGAGGCTGCTTGCCGGATTCCGGAGCCGTATAGGTCTCCGGGACCGTATTCGGCTGGGGGCCGAATTGGATATGGCCCCCATCGCCAGTCTCCATGGGGATTTGCTCCCCCATGTGTCCGGCGGCCGAGGTTTCACCCTTTGGCGCCGTCCCGACGGCCTGCTGCGTCTCTCCCTGGCCTGGGATCCTTTGGGACAACACCTCGATGTCATCCATGGCCCTGGGAGAGGAGGCCGATGGAAGGGACCCGCTGTCCATCACCTTCGGGTCCAGCGAATTCCCCGAAGATGAGGAGCGCTCGAGGTCGGAACGAGCCGGACTGCAAGTACATGGTTCAACGAGTTAAAACTACGAAGTAAAGAGGCTAAATATATAAATGCGTCAGGGTCTTTAAGTACTCATGATCCGGCCAGGGGCTTATCTCGGGGGCGCCGCTCTGGGCTGCTATCGATGTCCCACGCAGAGTTATCCGCGAGGGAGACCTTCCCCTTCTTGGACGCTTCTAACTCCACATTTGTGGAGGCCGCCCTCTTCTTCCTTCCCCCCTTAGGGGGAGAGTTGCTTTCCTCCTCCTCATCGTCATCCTCCGCGGCGGAGGAGTGAGTCTCGGCACCTTCGGACATCACGTCCGAAGCGCCCTTGCGGCGGAGACCACTTCTGGTCTCCTTGGCCTTTTTCTTGGCCTTCTTCTCTGGCGCTTGGTAGGGCACCGGAACCAGCATCTTCATCAAAAGCGGGATGGCTGGTTCCTCGGGCAGCGGAGCCGGACACTGAATCCGCTCCGCCTTCTTTGTCCAGCCCTGAAAAAATAAATAGGAAGGCTTAGGCACCTTCCCTGAAAAAGCAAGTAAAGGATACACCTTGAAATGCGAAAGACTTACCGGACTGGCGGGATGGGCCAGGTCATGCCCACGGTCCTCGGTCGTCTTCGGCCACGTCTCGTTGGCCTTGAAGAGCACCTTCTAGATATCTTCGTGCGTAGTTCCGAAGAACCGCTGCAAGGTCTGGTGCTCGGCCAGATCGAACTCCCATAGATGGCAAGCCCGGCTCTGGCATGGAAGGATCCGGCGAACTAGAATCACCTGGATCACGTTGACGGGCTTGATGTTCTTGTCCACCATGCTTTGGATGCGCTTCTGCAGCGCTGTCAGCTCGTCTGACGAAGCCCAATTTAGGCCCTTCTCTAGCCATGAGGTGAGCCGCATTGGGGCGCCGGACTTGAATTCAGGAGCCGCGGCCCAGGTGGTGTCACGGGGCTCCGTGATATAGAACCACAGTTGCTGTCACCCTTTGACGGTCTCCACGAAGGAGCCTTCGAGCCATGTGACATTGGGCATCTTGCTCACCATGGCGCCTCCGCACTCTGCGTGTTGGCCACCCACCACCTTCGGCTTCACATTGAAGATCTTTAGCCACAATCCGAAGTGGGGTGGGATGCGGAGGAAAGCCTCGCACACAAGAATAAATGCCGAGATGTTGAGGATGGAATTTGGGGCTAGATCATGGAAATCTAGACCGTAGTAGAACATGAGTCCACGAACGAAAGGGTGGAGAGGAAACCCAAGCCCGCGGACGAAGTGGGGAATGAACACTACCCTCTCATGGGGCTCCGGGGTGGGGATGATCTGTCCCTCAGTCGGGAGCCGGTGGGCGACCTCCTTGGTCAAATATCCGGCCTCCCAGAGCTGGGTGATTTCCTTCTCCTTGATGGAGGAGACCATCCACTTGCCCTGCGCTCTGGATCAAGACATGATCGGAGTGCTTTCTTGAGGCGGAAGAGATGAGGACTTGGGCGCTCGAGCTCGAGAATGGGTGGGCAGAGAGAGAGAAGGCGTGGGTGAAAGGGGGTGAATCCTTATCCCTTTATAAAGGCAGCGAATATCAAGCGCCTCCCCACTCGCCTTAAAACTCGCCTGTTTCCCAAGGGCCCCGTAGACGGCACGGTTGGATTACCCACGCCCGTATTGATGAGAATCCCGCAATAAGGGGACACGATCTCTGCTTTGACAAGACGTGCCAGTAAAACCGCATCTCGAAATATGAGGCGGCAGGCCGAAAAACGGTTCGAAATAATGACCAGGTGGTGATGTGGTGTCACGCTACAAAAAGTTGTCAGTAGATTGGACTCGTGAAATATTATACTCTCTGCGGTTGTGTGTGGTACTTGTTTTGTAGAGCCAGACACGTTCTTTGTGTTCGAAGGCAGTTTTGGAGTATTCGGAGGAGGAACCCGCCTTGCAATGCCGAAGACAATCTGCACGCTGGACACCTCGTCATTGAAGCCTGGTTCAGGGGCTACCGAGGGAGGCCTGGACTAAGGGGTCCTCAGGCGTCCGGCCTGTTGGACATGGGCCGGACTGATGGGCTGTGAAGATACAAGACCGAAGACTCTCACCCGTGTCCGGATGGGACTCTCCTTGGCGTGGAAGGCAAGCTTGGCATCCGGATATGAAGATTCCTTTTTCTATAACCGACTTTGTACAACCCTAGTCCCCTCCGGTGTCTATAAAAACCGGAGGGTTCAGTCCATAGGGACAATCATAATCATACAGGCTAGACTTCTAGGGTTTTAGCCATTACGATCTCGTGGTAGATCAACTCTTGTAATACTCATATTCATCAAGATCAATCAAGCAGGAAGTAGGGTATTACCTCCATAGAGAGGGCCCGAACCTGGGTAAACATCGTGTCCCCTGTCTCCTGTTACCATCGACCTTAGACGCACAGTTCGGGACCCCCTACCCGAGATCTGCCGGTTTTGACACCCACACTCGCCTCTTCCCTATGGCCCATGTAGGTCCAATAGTCCCCCCGGGGTTTCCGATAACCCCCCGGCACTCCGATAATTATCCGGTGACCCCCGAAACTCATCCGGTGTCCGAATATAGTCATCCAATATATCAATCTTTATGTCTTGACCATTTAGAGACTCCTCGTCATGTCCGTGATCACATTCGGGACTCCGAACTACCTTCGGTACATCAAAACACATAAACTCGTAATACCGATCGTCACCGAACGTTAAGCGTGCGGACCCTACGGGTTCGAGAACTATGTAGACATGACCGAGACATGTCTCCGGTCAATAACCAATAGCGGAACATGGATGTCCATATTGGCTCCCACATATTCTACGAAGATCTTTATCGGTCAAACCGCATAACAACATACGTTGTTCCATTTGTCATCGGTATGTTACTTGCCCGAGATTCGATCATCGGTATCTCAATACCTAGTTCAATCTCGTTACCGGCAAGTCTCTTTACTCGTTCCGTAATTCATCATCCCGCAACTAACTCATTAGTCACATTGCTTGCAAGGCTTATAGTGATGTGCATTACCGAGAGGGCCCAGAGATACCTCTCCGACAATTGGAGTGACAAATCCTAATCTCGATCTATGCCAACTCAACAAGTACCATTGGAGACACCTGTAGAGCACCTTTATAATCACCTCGTTACATTGTGACGTTTGGTAGCACACAAAGTGTTCCTCCGATATTCGGGAGTTGCATAATCTCATAGTCATAGGAACATGTATAAGTCATGAAGAAAGCAATAGCAATATACTAAACGATCAAGTGCTAAGCTAACGGAATGGGTCAAGTCAATCACATCATTCTCTAATGATGTGATCCCGTTAATCAAATGACAACTCATGTCTATTGCTAGGAAACTTAACCATCTTTGATTCAACGAGCTAGTCAAGTAGAGGCATACTAGTGACACTCTGTTTGTCTATGTATTCACACATGTACTAAGTTTCCGGTTAATACAATTCTAGCATGAATAATAAACATTTATCATGATGTAAGGAAATATAAATAACAACTTTATTATTGCCTCAAGGGCATATTTCCTTCAGTCTACCACTTGCACTAGAGTTTATAATCTAGATTACACAGTAATGATTCTAACACCCATGGAGTCTTGGTGCTGATCATGTTTTGCTCGTGAGAGAGGCTTAGTCAATGGGTCTAAAACATTCAGATCCGTATGTATCTTGCAAATCTCTATGTCTCCCTCCTTGACTTGATCGCTGATGGAATTGAAGCGTCTCTTGATGTGCTTGGTTCTCTTGTGAAATCTGGATTCCTTTGCCGAGGCAATTGCACCAGTATTGTCACAAAAGATTTTCATTGGACCTGATGCACTAGGTATGACACCTAGATTGGATATGAACTCCTTCATCCAGACTCCTTCATTTGCTGCTTCCGAAGCAGTATGTACTCTGCTTCACACGTAGATCCCGCCAGGACCCTTTGCTTAGAACTGCACCAACTGACAGCTCCACCGTTCAATATAAACACGTAGCCGATTTGTGACTTAGAGTCATCCGGATCAGTGTCAAAGCTTGCATCGACGTAACCATTTACGACGAGCTCTTTGTCACCTCCATAAACGAGAAACATATCCTTAGTCCTTTTCAGGTATTTCAGGATGTTCTTGACCGCTGTCCAGTGATCCACTCCTGGATTACTTTGGTACCTCCCTGCTAAACTAATAGCAAGGCACACATCAGGTCTAGTACACAACATTGCATACATGATAGAGCCTATGGCTGAAGCATAGGGAACACCTTTCATTTTCTCTCTATCTTCTGCAGTGGTTGGGCATTGAGTCTGACTCAACTTCACACCTTGTAACACAGGCAAGAACCCTTTCATTGCTTGATCCAATTTGAACTTCTTCAAAACTTTGTCAAGGTATGTGCTCTGTGAAAGTCCAATTAAGCGTTTTGATCTATCTCTATAGATCTTGATGCCCAATATATAAGCAGCTTCACCTGGTCTTTCATTGAAAAATTCTTGTTCAAGTATCCTTTTATGCTATCCAGAAATTCTATATCATTTCCAATCAACAATATGTCATCCACATATAATATTAGAAATGCTACAGAGCTCCCACTCACTTTCTTGTAAATACAGGCTTCTCCAAAAGTCTGTATAAAACCATATGCTTTGATCACACTATCAAAACGTTTATTCCAACTCCGAGATGCTTGCACCAGTCCATAAATGGATCGCTGGAGCTTGCACACTTTGTTAGCATCCTTTGGATCGTTAAAACCTTCAGGTTGCATCATATACAACTCTTCTTCCAGAAATACATTCAGGAATGCAGTCTTTACAATCATTTTCCAAATTTCATAATCATAAAATGCAGCAATTGCTAACATGATTCGGACGGACTTAAGCATCGCTACGGGTGAGAAGGTCTCATCGTAGTCAACTCCTTGAACTTGTCGAAAACCTTTCGCAACAAGCCGAGCTTTGTACACAGTAACATTACCGTCAGCGTCGGTCTTCTTCTTGAAGATCCATTTATTCTCGATGGCTTGCCGATCATCGGGCAAATCCACCAAAGTCCACACTTTGTTCTCATACATGGATCCCATCTCAAATTTCATGGCCTCAAGCCATTTCACGGAATCTGGGCTCATCATCGCTTCCTCATAGTTCGTAGGTTCGTCATGGTCAAGGAACATGACCTCCAGAACAGGATTATCGTACAACTCTGGTGCGGATCTTACTCTGGTTGACCTACGAGGTTCGGTAGTAACTTGATCTGAAGTTACATGATCATCATCATTAGCTTCCTCACTAATTGGTGTAGGAGTCACAGGAACAGATTTCTGTGATGAACTACTTTCCAATAAGGGAGCAGGTACAGTTACCTCATCAAGTTCTACTTTCCTCCCACTCACTTCTTTCGAGAGAAACTCCTTCTCTAGAAAGGATCCATTCTTAGCAACGAATGTCTTGCCTTTCGGATCTGTGATAGAAGGTGTACCCGATTGTCTCCTTTGGGTATCCTATGAAGACACATTTCTCCGATTTGGGTTTGAGCTTATCAGGATGAAACCTTTTCACATAAGCATCGCAACCCCAAACTTTAAGAAACGACAACTTTGGTTTCTTGCCAAACCACAGTTCATAAGGTGTCGTCTCAATGGATTTAGATGGTGCCCTATTTAACGTGAATGCAACTGTCTCTAAAGCATAACCACAAAACGATAGCGGTAAATCAGCAAGAGACATCATAGATCGCACCATATCTAGTAAAGTACGATTACGACGTTCGGACACACCATTACGTTGTGGTGGTCCGAGTGGCGTGAGTTGCGAAACTATTCCGCATTGTTTCAAATGAAGACCAAACTCGTAACTCAAATATTCTCCTCCACGATCAGATCGTAGAAACTTTATTTTCTTGTTACGATGATTTTCCACTTCACCCTGAAAATCTTTGAACTTTTCAAATGTTTCAGACTTATGTTTCATCAAGTAGATATACCCATATCTGCTCAAATCATCTGTGAAGGTGAGAATATAACGATACCCGCCGCGAGCCTCAACATTCATCGGACCACATACATCGGTATGTATGATTTCCAACAAATCTGTTGCTCGCTCCATTGTTCCGGAGAACAGAGTTTTAGTCATCTTGCCCATAAGGCATGGTTCGCAAGTACCAAGTGATTCATAATCAAGTGATTCCAAAAGTCCATCAGAATGGAGTTTCTTCATGCTCTTTACACCAATATGACCTAAACGGCAGCGCCACAAATATGTTGCACTATCATTATCAACTCTGCATCTTTTGGCTTCAATATTATGAATATGTGTGTCACTACTATCGAGATTCAACAAGAATAGACCACTCTTCAAGGGTGCATGGCCATAAAAGATATTACTCATATAAATAGAACAACCATTATTCTCTGATTTAAATGAATAACCGTCTCGCATCAAACAAGATCCAGATATAATGTTCATGCTCAACGCTGGCACCAAATAACACTTATTCAGGTCTAAAACTAATCCCGAAGGTAGATGTAGAGGTAGCGTGCCGACTGCGATCACATTGACTTTGGAACCATTTCCCATGCGCATCGTCACCTCGTCCTTAGCCAATCTTCGCTTAATCCGTAGTCCCTATTTCGAGTTGCAAATATTAGCAACAGAACCAGTATCAAATACTCAGGTGCTACTGCGAGCATTAGTAAGGTACACATCAATAACATGTATATCACATATACCTTCGTTCACCTTGCCATCCTTCTTATCCGCCAAATACTTGGGGCAGTTCCGCTTCCAGTGACCAATCCCTTTGCAGTAGAAGCACTCAGTCTCAGGCTTAGGTCTAGACTTGGGCTTCTTCACTTAAGCAGCAACTTGCTTGCCGTTCTTCTTGAAGTTCCCCTTCTTTCCTTTACAATTTTTCTTGAAACTGGTGGTCTTGTTGACCATCAACACATGATGCTCCTTCTTGATTTCTACCTCCGCAGCCTTTAGCATTGCGAAGAGCTTGGGAATCGTCTTATCCATCCCTTGCATATTATAGTTCATCACGAAGCTCTTGTAGCTTGGTGGCAGTGATTGAAGAATTCTGTCAATGACACTATCATCAGGAAGATTAACTCCCAGTTGAATCAAGTGATTGTTATACCCAGACATTTTGAGTATTTGCTCACTGACAGAACTATTCTCCTTCATCTTGCAGCTGTAGATCTTATTGGAGACTTCATATCTCTCAATCCGGGCATTTGCTTGAAATATCAACTTCAACTCCTGGAACATCTCATATGCTCCATGACGTTCAAAACATCGTTGAACTCCCGGTTCTAAGCCGTAAAGCATGGCACACTGAACTATCGAGTAGTCATCAGCTTTGCTCTGCCAGACGTTCATAACATCTGGTGTTGCTCCTGCAGCGGGTTTGGCACCTAGCGGTGCTTCCAGGACGTAATTCTTCTATGCAGCAATGAGGATAATCCTCAAGTTATGGACCTAGTCCGTGTAGTTGCTACCATCATCTTTCAACTTAGCTTTCTCTAGGTACGCATTAAAATTCAACGGAACAACAGCACGGGCCATCTATCTACAACAACATAGACATGCAAAATACTATCAGGTACTAAGTTCATGATAAATTAAAGTTCAATTAATCAAATTACTTAAGAACTCCCACTTAGATAGACATAACTCTAATCATCTAAGTGATCACGTGATCCAAATCAACTAAACCATGTCTGATCATCACGTGAGATGGAGTAGTTTTCAATGGTGAACATCACTATGTTGATCATATCTACTATATGATTCACGCTCGACCTTTCGGTCTCAGTGTTCCGAGGCTATATCTGCATATGCTAGGCTCGTCAAGTTTAACCCCAGTATTCTGCATGTGCAAAACTGGCTTGCACTCGTTGTATGTGAACGTCGAGCTTATCACACCCGATCATCACGTGGTGTCTCGGCACGACAAACTTTCGCAACGGTGCATACTCATGGAGAACACTTGTACCTTGAAATTTAGTGAGAGATCATCTTATAATGCTACCGTCGAACTAAGCAAAATAAGATGCATAAAGGATAAACATCACATGCAATCAATATAAGTTATATGATATGGCCATCATCATCTTGTGCCTTTGATCTCCATCTCCAAAGCACCGTCATGATCACCATCGTCACCGGCACGACACCTTGATCTCCATCGTAGCATCGTTGTCATCTCGCCAACTATTGGTTCTACGACTATCGCTACCGCTTAGTGATAAAGTAAAGCAATTATATGGCGATTGCATTTCATACGATAAAGCGACAACCATATGGCTCCTGCCAGTTGCAGATAACTCTGTTACAAAACATGATCATCTCATACAATAAAATTTAGCATCATGTCTTGACCATATCACATCACAACATGCCCTGCAAAAACAAGTTAGACGCCCTCTACTTTGTTGTTGCAAGTTTTACATGGCTGCTACAGGTTGAGCAAGAACCGTTCTTACCTACGCATCAAAACCACAACGATTTTTTGTCAAGTATGTGATGTTTTAACCTTCAACAAGGACCGGGCGTAGCCACACTCGATTCAACTAAAGTTGGAGAAACTGACACCCGCCAGCCACCTGTGTGCGAAGCACGTTGGTAGAACCAGTCTCGCGTAAGCGTACGCGTAATGTCGGTCCGGGCCGCTTCATCCAACAATACCGCCGAATCAAAGTATGACATGCTGGTAAGCAGTATGACTATTATCGCCCACAACTCACTTGTGTTCTACTCGTGCATATAACATCTACGCATCAACCTGGCTCGGATGCCACTTTGGGGAACGTAGTAATTTCAAAACAATTCCTACGCACACGCAAGATCATGGTGATGCATAGCAATGAGAGGGGAGAGTGTTGTCTATGTACCCTCGTAGACCGTAAGCGGAAGCGTTATGACAACGCGGTTGATGTAGTCGTACGTCTTCACGATCGACCGATACTAGCACCGAAAGTACGGCACGTCCGCGATCTGCACACGTTCAGCTCGGTGACGTCCCACGAACTCACGATCCAGCAGAGTGTCGAGGGAGAGCTTCATCAGCACGACGGGGTGATGACGGTGATGATGAAGCTACCGGCGCAGGGCTTCGCCTAAGCACTACGACGATATGACCGAGGTGGATTATGGTGGAGGGGGGGCACCGCACACGACTAAGAGATCAATGATCAACTTGTGTGTCTATGGTGTGCCCCCTGCCCCCGTATATAAAGGAGCAAGGGGGAGGCCGGCCGGCCCTTGGGGCGCGCCAAGGAGGGGGAGGAGTGATACGTCTCCAACGTATCTATAATTTATGAAGTATTCATGCTATTATATTATCTGTTTTGGATGTTTATGGGCTTTACTAAACACTTTTATATTATTTTTTGGGACTAACCTATTAACCGGAGGCCCGGCCCAAATTGTTGTTTTCTTGCCTATTTCAGTGTTTCGAAGAAAAGGAATATCAAACGGAGTCCAAACGGAATGAAACCTTCGGGAGAGTTATTTTTGGAACGGAAGCAATCCAGGAGACTTGGAGTAGACGTCAGGGAAGCTTCGAGGAAACCACGAGGCAGGGAGGCGCGCCCTACCCCCCTGGGCGCGCCCCCCACCCTCGTGGGCCCCTCGTGGCTCCCCTGACCGACTTCTTTCGCCTATATATATCCACATACCCTAAAAACATCGGGGAGCACAATAGATCGGGAGTTCTGCCGCCGCAAGCCTCTGTAGCCACCAAACACCAATCTAGACCCGTTCCGGCACCCTACCGGAGGGGGGATCCCTCACCGGTGGCCATCTTCATCATCCCGGCGCTCTCCATGATGAGGAAGGAGTAGTTCACCCTCGGGGCTGAGGGTATGTACCAGTAGCTATGTGTTTGATCTCTCTCCCTCTCTCGTGTTCTTGATTTGGCACGATCTTGATGTATCGCGAGCTTTGCTATTATAGTTGGATCTTATGATGTTTCTCCCC
Organism: Triticum aestivum; assembly: GCF_018294505.1. Lineage (NCBI taxonomy): Eukaryota > Viridiplantae > Streptophyta > Magnoliopsida > Poales > Poaceae > Triticum > Triticum aestivum. Next base: position 456,609,296 of record NC_057802.1, on the reverse strand, counting down.
CTCTACTCTCTTGTAATGGATTGAGTTTTCCCTTTGAAGTTATCTTATCGGATTGAGTCTTTAAGGATTTGAGAACACTTGATGTATGTCTTGCATGTGCTTATCTGTGGTGACAATGGGATATTCACATGATCTACTTGATGTATGTTTTGGTGATCAACTTGCGGGTTCCGTAACATTGTGAACTTATGCATAGGGGTTGGCACACGTTTTCGTCTTGACTCTCCGGTAGAAACTTTGAGACACTCTTTGAAGTTCTGTGTGTTGGTTGAATAGATGAATCTGAGATTGTGTGATGCATATCGTATAATCATACCCACGGATACTTGAGGTGACATTGGAGTATCTAGGTGACATTAGGGTTTTGGTTGATTTGTGTCTTAAGGTGTTATTCTAGTACGAACTCTAGGATAGATCGAACGGAAAGAATAGCTTCGTGTTATTTTACTATGGACTCTTGAATAGATCGATCAGAAAGAATAACTTTGAGGTGGTTTCGTACCCTACAATAATCTCTTCGTTTGTTCTCCACTATTAGTGACTTTGGAGTGACTCTTTGTTGCATTTGAGGGATAGTCATATGATCCAATTATGTTATTATTGTTGAGAGAACTTGCACTAGTGAAAGTATGAACCCTAGGCCTTGTTTCAACGCATTGCAATATCGTTTGTGCTCACTTTTATCGCTTGCTACCATGCTGTTTTTATATTTTCAGATTACGAATACCCATATCTACCATCCATATTGCACTTGTATCACCTTCTCTTCGCCGAACTAGTGCACCTATACAATTTACCATCATTGTATCGGGTGTGTTGGGGGACACAAGAGACTCTTTGTTATTTGGTTGCAGGGTTGCTAGAGAGAGACCATGTTCATCCTACGCCTCCCACGGATTGATAAACCTTAGGTCATCCACTTGAGGGAAATTTGCTACTGTCCTACAAACCTCTGCACTTGGAGGCCCAACAACGTCTACAAGAAGAAGGTTGTGTAGTAGACATCAAGCTCTTTTCTGGCGCCGTTGCCGGGGAGGTGAGTGCTTGAAGGTATATCTTTAGATCTTGCAATCGAATCTTTTAGTTTCTTGTTTTATCACTAGTTTAGTCTATAAAAGAAAACTACAAAAAATGGAACTGAGGGTGCCTCATATGCTTCATCTTTTTAATGTCTTCCGTGAAAATAAGGACTCCGATAATTGTGCCAAAGTGTTAGAAGAAGAATGCATTAAAATGTTTGGCACTAAATATTTGAATGATGAGCATGATTCCAATGTTTTTAGTATGAATTCTTTGAATATCCATGATGCTAATAATATGCAAAGCCACAAGCTTGGGGATGCTATGTTTGATGAAGATAATATTTTTAGTCCCCCAAGTTTTGATGTGCAAATTTATTATGATGAAAGCATGCCTCCTATCTATGATAATTATTGTGATGACATGTATGCTATAAAGAATAATGATAACCATGAAACTTTTCATCTTGATTTCAATTTTCAATCCCATGATAGTTATTTTTTTGAATTTGCTCCCACTATTCCGAACGAGAAGAATTTTGCTTATGTGGAGAGTAGTAAAAATTCTATGCTTGCAGATCATGAAAAGAATGCTTTATGTGATGGTTATATTGTTGAATTCATTCGTGATGCTACTGAAAATTATTATGAGGGAGGAATATATGCTTGTAGGAATTGCAATAATATCAAGTTTCCTCTCTATGTGCTTAAAGTTTTGAAGTTATGCTTGTTTTACCTTCCTATGCTAGTTGATTATTGTTCCCATAAGTTGTTTGCTCACAAAATCCCTATGCATAGGAAGTGGGTTAGACTTAAATGTGCTAGTCATATTCTTCATGATGCTCTCTTTATGTTTCAATTCTTATCTTTTATGTGAGCATCATTGAAATCATCATGCCTAGCTAGGGGCGTTAAACGATAGCGCTTGTTGGGAGGCAACCCAATTTTGTTTTTGTTCTTTGATTTTTGATACTGTTTAGTAATAAATTATTCATCTAGCCTCTGGTTATATGTGGTTTTATGTTTTAATTAGTGATTGTGCCAAGAAGAACCTTTGGGGAAGACTTGGGTGAAGTCTTTGCGATCTTGCTGTAAAAAACAGAAACTTTTGCGCTCACGAGATTAGCTGCCATTTTTTTTACTGGAGAGTGATTTTAGGTTGAATCTTTTTGAAGACGATTAATAGACAAATTACTCAGGTCCACCAATTTATTTCATAATTTTTGGAGTTCCAGAAGTATACGTTTGATACAGATCACTACAGACTGTTCTGTTTTTGACAGATTCTGTTTTCTATGTGTTGTTTGCTTATTTTGATGAATCTATGAGTAGTATCGGAGGGTATGAACCATAAAGAAGTTGGAATACAGTAGATATTACACAAATATGAATTTAGCATGAGTTCACAACAGTACTTAAGTGGTGATTTATTTTCTTATACTAATGGAGCTTACGAGTTTTCTGTTGAGTTTTGTGTTGTGAAGTTTTCAAGTTTTGGGTAAAAGATTCGATGGACTATGGAATAAGGACAACCAAGAGCCTAAGCTTGGGGATGCCCCGGATGGCATCCCCTCTTTCGTCTTCGTTCATCGGTAACTTTACTTGGAGCTATATTTTTATTCACCACACGATATGTGATTTGCTTGGAGCGTCATTTTCTTTTGTTAGTTTTTGCTTGCTGTTATTTAGACTAATGTTTTTCATCTCTATTTTCAATAAAAATGTCAAGGATAGCCTTTATCATGGTTATTTTGCAAGTATACATGTTGCTGTTTCAAAACAGAAAGTTTATCGCTGTTGCAAAAATTCCCTAGAAAAGCCAGAATATGATAAAATGTTAAAACTTTTTGCATAATAAGCTCTGATAAATTTTCTACAGTGTGGTAGAATTTCATAATGTTTGGACTTAGGGAAGTATGATGAATCTTGCATTCTTTACAGACTGTATTGTTTTGGCAGATTGCTGTTATGTTTGCATTGTTTTCATATGTTTGCTTGTTTAATGATTCCATTTGAGGATAGGAGTATTAAATATGCAGAGGCATTTAGTATGCAATGTTGAATAATAATTTTAGTGATTTTTTACAGTAGAAAATGATAAGGTTTTTGCATTGGTTTATACTAACTTATCTCACGAGTTCTTGTTGAGTTTGGTGTGGATGAAGCTTTCGAGATTTAGGAAACCGTGATATGAGAGGAATTAAGGAGACACAAAAGCTCAAGCTTGGGGATGCCCAAGGCACCCCAAGATAATATTTCAAGATGTCTCAAGCATCTAAGCTTGGGGATGCCCCGGTAGGCATCCCACCTTTCTTCTTCAACAATTATCGGTTAGTATCGGTTGAGCCTAAGTTTTTGCTTCTTCACATGATGAGTGCTATCCTTGAAATGTCGTTTTATTTTATTTTGCTTGCTATTTGAATAATATCCCAAGATCTAAAATTCTTAAATGAGAGAGAGTCTTCACATAGCTTCATAATTATTTAACTACTCATTGATCTTCACTTATATCTTTTTGGAGTAGTTTGTTATTTACTCGTGTGCTTCACTTATATCCTACGAGTAAATAGTTGAATGATTTGAATATCATAAATCTGAAATTATATATGTTTCATATGCTTATCCCATGGGGAGTAATGACTTCACATATAAGAAGTAGAGGTGGTAAAAAATTTGAAGGTTGGCAAACATTGTATTGGTCACTTGAACAATTCATGAAAGAATATTGAAGGAAGAGAGATTTCACATATATATATACTATCTTGGACATCTTCTATGATTGTGAGCCCCATTAATTATTTTCAAACTTGAGCAAATTAGTTGAAGTTGGACAAGGAAGACAACATAATGAGTTATGCTTGGGTATATTTGTATAGAAGTTATATTGTTATGGATCCTCTAACATGTGGTGCTTGCTATTTAGAATCCTTTGCTAGCCAAAATATCTGTACTAAGCGGGAATACTGCTTGTGCATCCAAAATCCTTGAACCAAGTTCCTTCCATGAGTGTCCATCATATCTACCTATATGCGGTATTTACCTGCCGTTCCAAGTAAATTTGCATGTGCCAAACTCTAAACCTTCAAATAATAATCTGTTTTGTATGCCCGAATCGCTCATGTAGCGACTAGGGGCTGTCAGTATCTTCCATGCTAGGTGGGTTATTCTCACGATGAGTGGACTCCGCTCATCATTCACAAGAAAATGGCTGGTAACTGGGATGCCCAGTCCTATGATCAAAAGATCAAAAACAAATTCGCAAATAATTTAAACAAACTCCCTCAGGATTGTTGAAAGTTGGACGGCACCCGTTGCTTCGGACAAGCCGTGGAGTGTGATTGTTGGTGGAGGGGGAGTAAAATCTTTACCTTTCTGTTTGGGAACCGCCTATAATGTATCTAGTATGGAAGATATTGGGAACTCTTGCTCGTTATGTTGACAATGAAAGCATACCTCTCAAAATTATGTTCATCTCTGTTTTTGCTTCGAGCTCTGGCACCTCTGCAAATCCATGCTTCCCTCTGCGAAGGGCCTATCTTTTACTTTTATGCAAGAGTCAGTAGTATTCCTTCTCATTCCAACCTACTTTTTAGTTGGCAAGCATCATGTGGTGGAGAAAGATCTAAGCATATATGGCCATTCAAATATATTTGATCATGAATTATTATTGTTGACAATTATCTATATGATAAATAAGTTGGGAGGCGAAACATTAAGCCCCTATCTTTCTCTGTGTTCGATGGATGCTATTTGTTCTAAAAATATGCTTTGAGTGGTAGCAATCATGGAAGACTATATGATAGTTAAGTATGTGGGATTTGCTAAATCAAAGCTCTTACATAGACCCTTCCTGAAAATAAGATGAATTGCAATTGTTTGATGACTGAGAACATAGTTTGTTAGTTTTCAAGAAAGTTTATGATCTATATTTTAACATGTGAATAGCTTGTTACTTGATCATGAAAAGTTTTATGAGATGAACTACTGTTATGATATATAATGATGCTAGAAAAGGTGATTGAAATTATCATTGATCAAACTTATGCACCTGCTAGCATTCATACTTCATAAATTACTTCTTTTATCATTTACCTACTCGAGGACGAGCAGGAATTAAGCTTGGGGATGCTGATACGTCTCCAACGTATCTATAATTTATGAAGTATTCATTCTATTATATTACCTGTTTTGGATGTTTATGGGCTTTACTAAACACTTCTATATTATTTTTTGGGACTAACCTATTAACCGGAGGCCCAGCCCAAATTGTTGTTTTCTTGCCTATTTCAGTGTTTCGAAGAAAAGGAATATCAAACGGAGTCCAAACGGAACGAAACCTTCAGGAGAGTTATTTTTGGAACGGAAGCAATCCAGGAGACTTGGAGTAGACGTCAGGGAAGCTTCGAGGAAGCCACGAGGCAGGGAGGTGCGCCCTACCCCCCTGGGCGCGCCCCCACCCTCGTGGGCCCCTCGTAGCTCCCCTGACTGACTTCTTTCGCCTATATATATCCATATACCCTAAAAACATCGGGGAGCACAATAGATCGGGAGTTCCGCTGCCGCAAGCCTCTATTGCCACCAAAAACCAATCTAGACCCGTTCTGGCACCCTGCCGGAGGGGGGGGGGATCCCTCACCGGTGGCCATCTTCATCATCCCGGTGCTCTCCATGATGAGGAAGGAGTAGTTCACCCTCGAGGCTGAGGGTATGTACCAGTAGCTATGTGTTTGATCTCTCTCTCTCTCTCTCTCGTGTTCTTGATTTGGCACGATCTTGATGTATCGCGAGCTTTGCTATTATAGTTGGATCTTATGATGTTTCTCCCCCTCTACTCTCTTGTAATGGATTGAGTTTTCCCTTTGAAGTTATCTTATCGGATTGAGTCTTTAAGGGTTTGAGAACACTTGATGTATGTCTTGCATGTGCTTATCTGTGGTGACAATGGGATATTCACATGATCTACTTGATGTATGTTTTGGTGATCAACTTGCGGGTTCCGTAACATTGTGAACTTATGCATACGGGTTGGCACACGTTTTCGTCTTGACTCTCCGGTAGAAACTTTGGGACACTCTTTGAAGTTCTTTGTGTTGGTTGAATAGATGAATCTGAGATTGTGTGATGCATATCGTATAATCATACCCACGGATACTTGAGGTGACATTGGAGTATCTAGGTGACATTAGGGTTTTGGTTGATTTGTGTCTTAAGGTGTTATTCTAGTACGAACTCTAGGATAGATCGAATGGAAAGAATAGCTTCGTGTTATTTTACTACGGACTCTTGAATAGATCGATCAGAAAGAATAACTTTGAGGTGGTTTCGTACCCTACAATAATCTCTTCGTTTGTTCTCCGCTATTAGTGACTTTGGAGTAACTCTTTGTTGCATGTTGAGGGATAGTTATATGATCCAATTATGTTATTATTGTTGAGAGAACTTGCACTAGTGAAAGTATGAACCCTATTCCTTGTTTCAACGCATTGCAATATTGTTTGTGCTCACTTTTATCGCTTGCTACCTTGCTGTTTTTATATTTTCAGATTACAAATACCCATATCTACCATCCATATTGCACTTGTAGCACCTTCTCTTCATCGAACTAGTGCACCTATACAATTTCCCATTGTATTGGGTGTGTTGGGGACACAAGAGACTCTTTGTTATTTGGTTGCAGGGTTGCTAGAGAGAGACCATCTTCATCCTACGCCTCCCACGGATTGATAAACCTTAGGTCATCCACTTGAGAGAAATTTGCTACTGTCCTACAAACCTCTGCACTTGGAGGCCCAACAATGTCTACAAGAAGAAGGTTGTGTAGTAGACATCAAGGAGTCCTCCTCCTAGTAGGAGTAGGACTCCCCCTTTCCTAATCCAACTAGGAGGAGGAAGAGGGAAGGAAGGAGAGGGAGAGGAGAAGGAAAGGGGGGGCGCGCACCCCTCCCTAGTCCAATTCAGACTCCCTATAGGGAGGGGGCGCGGCTGCCCCTTATGGGCTGCCTCCCCTCTTCCATATGGCCCATGTAGGCCCAATAGCCCCCCCGGGGGTTTCCGATAACCCCCCGGCACTCCGATAATTATCCGGTGACCCCCAAAACTCATCCGGTGTCCGTATATAGTCATCCAATATATCAATCTTTATGTCTCGAACATTTCGAGACTCCTCGTCATGTCCGTGATCATATCCGGGACTCCGAACTACCTTTGGTACATCAAAACACATAAACTCGTAATACCGATCGTCACCGAACGTTAAGCGTGCGGACCCTACGGGTTCGAGAACTATGTAGACATGACCGAGACACGTCTCCGGTCAATAACCAATAGCGGAACCTAGATGTCCATATTGGCTCCCACATATTCTACAAAGATCTTTATCGGTCAAACCGCATAACAACATACGTTGTTCCCTTTGTCATCGGTATGTTACTTGCCCGAGATTCGATCGTCGGTATCTCAATACCTAGTTCAATCTCATTACTAGCAAGTCTCTTTACTCGTTCCGTAATGCATCATCCCGCAACTAACTCATTAGTCACACTGCTTGCAAGGCTTATAGTGATGTGCATTACCGAGAGGGCCCAGAGATACCTTTTCGACAATCGGAGTGACAAATCCTAATCTCGATCTATGCCAATTCAACAAGTACCATCGGAGACACCTGTAGAGCACCTTTAGAATCACCCAGTTACGTTGTGACGTTTGGTAGCACACAAAGTGTTCCTCTGGTATTCGGGAGTTGCATAATCTCATAGTCATAGGAACATGTATAAGTCATGAAGAAAGCAATAGCAATATACTAAATGATCAAGTGCTAAGCTAACGGAATGGGTCAAGTCAATCACATCATTTTCTAATGATGTGATCCCGTTAATCAAATGACAACTCATGTCTATGGCTAGGAAACTTAACCATCTTTGATTCAACGAGCTAGTCAAGTAGAGGCATACTAGTGGCACTCTGTTTGTCTATGTATTCACACATGTACTAAGTTTCCGGTTAATACAATTCTAGCATGAATAATAAACATTTATCATGATGTAAGGAAATATAAATAACAACTTTATTATTGCCTCTAGGGCATATTTCCTTCACGTACTAAGCAAAATAAGATGCATAAAAAGATAAACATCACATGCAATCAATATAAGTGATATGATATGGCCATCATCATCTTGTGCCTTTGATCTCCATCTCCAAAGCACCGTCATGATCACCATCGTCACCGGCTTGACACCTTGATCTCCATCGAAGCATCGTTGTCGTCTCGCCAACTATTGCTTCTACGACTATCGCTACCGCTTAGTGATAAAGTAAAGCAAGTACATGGTGATTGCATTTCATACAATAAAGCGACAACCATATGATCATTCACTTTGCTTGGTGATGAGTGCATGTTTTAATTCCTATCATTTTGAGCGCTCCACCAAGATCTATGTGACATGGAAGAGTAACCCATGATCCTAATCGATTGTGCATTTGCATTCAAAAGCAAATTTTAAATAATGCACAAATTACATGGCGATTGCATTTCGTACAATAAAGCGACAACCATAAGGCTCCTGCCAGTTGCCGATAACTTTTACAAAACATGGTCATCTCATACAACAATTTATATATCATCACGTCTTGACCATATCACATCACAGCAAGCCCTGCAAAAACAAGTTAGACGTCCTCTACTTTGTTGTTGCAAGTTTTACGTGGCTGCTACGGGCTTAGCAAGAACCGTTCTTACCTATGCATCAAAACCACAACGACTTTTTGTCAAGTGTGCTTTCTTAACCTTCAACAAGGACCAGGCGTAGTCACACTCGATTCAACTAAAGTTGGAGAAACAGACACCCACTAGCCACCTGTGTGTGAAGCACGGCGGTAGAACCAGTCTCATGAATGCGGTCATGTAATGTCTGGGCCGCTTCATCAATCAAAGTATGACATGCTGGTAAGCAGTATGACTATTATCGCCCACAACTCTTTGTGTTCTACTCATGCATATAACATCTACGCATAGACCTGGCTCAGATGCCACTGTTGGGGAACGTAGCATACAATTTCAAAAAAATTCCTACGCTCACGCAAGATCTATCTAGGAGATGCATAGCAACGAGAGGGGGAGAGCATCTTCATACCCTTGAAGATCGCAAAGCGGAAGTGTTTATCAACGCGGTTGATGTAGTCGTACACCTTCACGATCCGTCCCGATCAAGTACCGAAAGTACGGCACCTCCGCGTTCAGCACACGTTCAGCTCGATGACGTCCTCGCCTTCTTGATCCAGCAAGAGGGGCGAAGTAGTAGATGAGTTCCGGCAGCACGAAGGCGTGGTGACGGTGTTGGTGAAGAACAATCTCCGCAGGGCTTCGCCTAAGCACTACGAAAACTATGACGGAGGATAAACTAGAGGGGACGGGGTTGCCGACACATGGCTTGGTGATACTTGACGATGTGTCTTGGGTGCTAGCCCTGCCCCTCTATTTATATGTTGAGCCCTGGGGTCGAAACTTGGAGTAAAAGCCTCCTCAAAGTCGGTTTTGCCCTAAAGTCAAGAGTCCCACTCGGACTCCAGGACCAAACGCCACAATCCTTGGCGTTTGGCCCAGACGCCATGGGCCTCGGCATCTGGCCCAGGGCCAGACGGCAGGGTCTTCGGTGTTTGGCCTCTGACCTCCGCAAAACTATCTTTTGCACCAACCTATAGCCCCATGGGCCTTACCCCTTGGCCTAACCATATCATCCAATATATGAATCTTTACCTCCGGACCATTCCGGAGCTCCTCGTCATGTCCATGATCTCATCCGAGACTCCGAACAACATTCGGTCACCAACATACATAATTCATCATCAACGAACGTTAAGCGTGCGGACCCTACGGGTTCGAGAACTATGTAGACATGACCGAGACACCTCTCCGGTCAATAACCAATAGCGGAACCTGGATGCCCATATTGGCTCCTACATATTCTACGAAGATCTTTATCGGTCGAACCTTATGACAACATACGTAATTCCCTTTGTCTGCGGTATGTTACTTGCCCGAGATTCGATCGTCGGTATTCTCATACCTAGTTCAATCTAATTACTGGCAAGTCTCGTTACTCGTTCCGTAATGCATCATCCCGTAACTAACTCATTAGTCACATTGCTTGCAAGGCTTATAGTGATGTGCATTACCGAGAGGGCCCAGAGATACCTCTCCGACACTCGGAGTGACAAATCCTAATCTTGATATATGCCAACCCAACAAGCACCTTCGGAGACACCTGTAGATCATCTTTATAATCACCCAGTTATGTTGTGACATTTGATAGCACACAAGGTGTTCCTCCGGTATTCAGGAGTTGCATAATCTCATAGTCAGAGGAATATGTATAAGTCATGAAGAAAGCAATAGCAATTAAACTTAACGATCATTATGCTAAGCTAACGGATGGGTCTTGTCCATCACATCATTCTCTAATGATGTGATCCCGTTCATAAAATGACAACACATGTCCATGGTCAGGAAACTTAACCATCTTTGATTAACGAGCTAGTCAAGTAGAGGCATACTAGGGACACTCTGTTTTGTCTATGTATTCACACGTGTACTATGTTTTCGGTTAATACAATTCTAGCATGAATAATAAACATTTATCATGATATAAGGAATTATAAGTAACAACTTTATTATTGCCCCTCGGGCATATTTCCTTCAGGGTCGACGATCCAACCCGAAGGAAGGATCGCTGCAACCAGCACAAGACCTACAAATCAATACCAGGGAGACGCTACCGCCAAAGCCACGACAACACCAGGATCACCCACCGACCCTCCCCTCGCTAACCACATAGCCAAGGAGAGGTGCCACCACTGCTGCAGCATTGCACATCGTAGAGCCAATCGTGCAGCCCCACCTTTCGGGGTCGTCGCTCCGGCATCCAAGATCTTGCAGTGATGCACCACCGCCCAGAAGCTACCGCCATGGCAACCGACAACCATTGGAGAAATAATGGAAAGACACCCCCTTTCACATCAAAGTAACCGCCGGCCACTCCGCCGACCCAGGACAACGACCCAAGTTCGATGAGCCAAGACGTGGGCCACCCACCTGCCAGCCCACGCAGCGACACACCGGCGCCAATGAACCTCATGCCACCTCGTCCACTTGACAGGGGAGCTCATGCATGAGAGCAACGAGAATCCATGGCGGAATGTGATTAATCTGTGTCGGGGAGGGGGAGAGGACAACAAAGGCAGCGACGACCACTGGATCCATGATGAGGGCCAGTTGCAGAGCCAGGGGAACCGGCGGGGCTTGCCTCCCCCTAATACCATGGATTTGTTCCTAATGAACATATGAATAGTGGTGCTTTTGTTTTTTCTCTACCTGACCCTCCCCAACATAGTAATTTAACCAATCCTGCCTCTCCCACTGGCAAGGGCACTGGATCCGAGCCCCTAGGCGCCGGAGGCGCAGCCAGAGAGTGAATGACATATACGTATCATCAATTTTTTTGTACTTGGCAATACGTAGCCACAAATAGTCAAGTTGTGTAGAAGAAAGCGCATATAACTTTTCTTTCTTCCTCTCGAAGAAAGGAAAGGCGATCTCGCCAAACCGTCAGGAGAGTCTCCTCCGCCGCCATCCTTCGATGGCTCCCCTCCGCCCACGCCCTCGATCATCGGTCGTGAGGGGGGTCACTGGATCCATGCGTGTGGATCGTTTTAGGCCCGGTAGCTTAGGGTTTTAGGCCATTCATCATCTTGGCTTCGGCGGCGGCGATGACGACGTTGAATAAATAATCTTCATGTCCTACCTCGACGAGGCGATCAACCCTATGGTTGGGGATGGATTTGGAAACCAATCTGTTGAAGCAAGGATGGCGTGGTGGCGGTGGCATCCTCGTGGTGGACTTGTGTCCTCGGGCTCCGTCGTTGCGACGGCGTTTGCTCCAGTGCGGATGCGGAGCTTGGGAGGTAGTCCAGGAGCGGGTGCATATTGTGGTCTGCATCGGCGGCATTTGGAAGATGGTGCATCGTGTGCTGGGTCCGTGGTTCGTGGATGACATGCATGGTTTCTTCCTCCGACATCTTAGTCATGCGGTTGTGCGAGATATGAAGTTTGATGGCATGCCCGGGTGTTCCCTCGGTCTACTCGTTCAACGTTAATGGTTTCGCCTTTAGTGAGCCACCTTAAAGGTCCGCAAAGTTGTACAGAGCCACGTCGAGCTCGAGTGAGGAGGTAATCCGTTAATTTTTTTCTTTGGTGGCAATTGTGGTGGTGCCCGTGACAACGTGAGAATGACGTTGGTGTCAAGCTGAGAGGAGCTCAGAGGATTTTCGGTCTTAATTGTAGTTTTCCTTCTTGGCTGGTGTACTTTTATGCAAAATCTATCCTTCTGCTATGATTATATACCAAAACACCATGTAGAAGAAGAGACACAGCAATGTCACAACAATGAGAAGTTGAGCACAAATCGCGGCCTTTAGGATGACCGATCAACTTGTACGGCTGTACCGCGTGCAGGATGTCCTGCCCTCTCTCTTGCATCGCCTACCTTTCGGCAACCTCCGCCATTAACGCCCCCGAGCAAATTCACGGGAACGAACCAGCGGAGGCGGGGAAAATGTCGGCGACACGCTACCATACGCGGAAGCTAGCTACGCCCCAACCGCCTCCACTTTTCCACTTCTCGTGGTAAAGCACCACGAACTCAGTCACCATTGCCTCGCCCTCTCACTCACCTACCTCACTGCAGCCTTCGCGTGCACTCCTCTTATTATACGCTTGCATGCTTCGCAACAGTGCGCCGTAACAAAAGGCCGGAGCCCATGGAGATCATCACCAAGCGCCCCAGGGAGAGGCGGGGCAATGCCGCCGACGGCGAGCCGCTCCCGCAGCTGCTCGACTCGCCGCTCCCCACGCCGCGCCGCTCGTGCGCCTCGGCGGACGCGCCCGGCAGCAGCCTGCGGTGCGCCGCCTCGCCGCTGCGGACGCATGTGCCTTTCTCCTGGGAGAGCTCCCCTGGCGTGCCCAAGAGCGGCAGGGACACGCGGGAGGAGACGATGCCGCCGCCCAAGCTGCCGCCCGGGCGCTGGCCGCCGCAGTGCCCCACGAGGACCAACTGGTGCTACGGCAACGGGAGCGAGGCCAGCAGCGACGACTGCGACGCGTCGTCCTTCTCCGACGCCCTGGACAGGACGTCCTCCTCGCCCGCCCGGATCGGCTCCTTCGACCGGGTCACGTCCAAGCGCTTCGAGGACATCTTCCTCGGCCGCACCGAGAGCTTCGCCAAGGACCGGTCCTACTCCTCCCGCCACGCGCCCACGGGCGAGCCCAGCGCCGTCGTCGCCGCGTCGTCGTCCTCGGCGAGACACACGAAGCACTGGCGTCGACGCGGCAGCTCGCGCCACCACGATGACGACGACGGGGAGTGGCCGAAGAGCAACGACCCCGTGAAGGTCATGCCGCGCGTCGAGCAGATGTCCCCGAGAGCATGCGGGCTCATGGTGTTCTTCCCATGGAGCGCGAAGCGGGCGGCCTGCGGGGTCAGGAGCCCGTCGACGACGCGTCGCGCCGGCGTCATTGATCATTCGCCCTCCCGCGGCCGCGGCAACCCTACCCTGCGCGACGCTCTGCAGGAGGACAACAAGACCGAGGACATGGACGTGCACGACCCGCCGCAGCAGCCGCGTGGGGAGAAGAGGGGCCGCGAGGAATGGCATGGCCGCGGGTGGGGCGTCTCGTCGCTGCTCGACACGAGCAAGAGGTACTGCACCGACGCACGGAAAGCCCTGAGCAAGCTATCCATCGGCCTGGGCGCCGACAGTGGCAGCCCGAGAGTTGGCAGGGACAGGAGGAGCGGCACGCAGGATGCCACGTCCACAACGACGACCGGGCCCGTCGCCGGCGCCAAGCTGACGAAACTCAAGTCTAACAGAAATTAAGGGGATTGGGATTGGTGGCGCTATGATAGAAATCTATGCAGATAGTACTACTTGCTTCTTTGATCTCCATCTGTTCAGCTAGATAACCTTAACTCAGTTGCAGAGCTACGGTAGTACGTACAAATTACTGACATTGTGTTCCTGAAATTGGAATTCCTTCGGTACTGTGTATGTACTCTCTCTGTCCCATCAGACTTTTTTTTGGCACTACGCTAGTGTCCAAAAAACGTCTTACAATATGCCACAGGGAGTAAAAGTTACATTAATAAACGCCTTAGCATTCCTTAGAAGCTATTATATGGTCTAGATTGTATCTTTATCGAGTGATTATTGAGTAACTGTCCTTAATGTAATTTCCATTCCTCCAACTCAAACCAGATTGAAAAAGAAATATAAATAATTGATCAAGGTGGCTCTTTGTTGTGATATTATTTATACTCAATTATATGTAAGGAGATAAAAAGTTCTGATGTCATGGATATTCACGGTGGTCTATATGTGACTGGTATAACTTGTGTTTATACGGATAAATGCATATACTCTTCCTTATGTATACAATATAAACTGCTTTTGTGGCCAAAGGATGTCCCTGATTTCATTTTAGCTAAATGTAATTAAGTCGCCTAAAAATTGATTTTGGGTCATTCGATTTTTTGCCATAGATTTTCGCTTTGAGATTTGTGCTTGTTTATTTGGTTTGTTCTTTGAGTTGTTTTGGGTTGGTGTTTTAGACTTACCAGATATTTGGGTCAGTCGATTTGCTAGGGGACTGAAGCCCATTTCCTGTGGAGTCCAACCCTCCTCTCTCTCTCTCTCTCTCTCTCTCTCTCTCTCTCTCTCTCTCTCTCTCTCTCTTATGCCTATTTGCTTTTGTTTTTTGTGTTCCTTTATTAGTTGTTTATTATTTTGCTATTTTTGGGCTGTTGGCTGAGTACAAATGTATGCAAACAAATACTATGCAATAGGTGGGAAAACTGCACTATTATATGATTATTGTTTGCATACTATAAAAGGTGAAATTTTCGTGCAAAGTTGTGTGTGCAAGTTTTTTTTATTATCTCTCTTCTTAAAGTGTAAGACCAATGAGACTATTTCATTGCTTATAAAACTTCATTAATTTGTTTCTATTTTATTTATCATTTCATTTTCATTCTTCTTTAATGGTAATACCAATGCCACTATTTCATTCCATATGTGTATTCTTGCATAGTTTCTAAAAGTGCAACTTTTGTCTATATTGTGTGCACAAATTTTCAATGCTTTTTAAGGAGTTTGTTTATTTATTTTTATTCTTAAAGGGTAATACCGATAGCACTAATTCATTCTTCCCAAGAAAACCTCATTACTTTAATCTTTTTTTGTCATTATTGCAATTTCTTCTTCTTAAAGGGTAATACCAAACCAACTAATTCATTCTTTCTTAGAAAAATACATTTTTTATTTTGATTATTATTTCTTCTTAAAGGGTAATACCAATGCCACTAGTTCATTCTTCCCTAGAAAGCCTCATTGTTTTGATTTTGCTTTTTTTTTCTTAAAGGGTAATACCAATGTGAATAATTCATTCTTCCCTAGAAAACCACATTACTCAGATTTTGTTAGTTTTAGTTTTCCTTTCTTCTTCTTAAAGGGTAACACCAATGTCACTAATTCATTATTTCCGAAAACATCATTATTTTGATTTTGTTTTATTTTTATTTCATATTCTTTGCTCCTAAAGGGCAATGTCAGTGCCACTAATTCATTCGTTCTTAAAAAAACTCATTATTTTGGAAAAAAATATTTTTTTATTTTTATTTTTTATTTCATTTCCTTTCTCCCTTGATGGTAACACCACTGCCACTAATTCATTCCTATTTAGGAAACTTCTTTTTTGCCAAAAATCTACTATTATATACTTATTCTTGCATATTATAAAAAAGGAATTTGTGCGTAAATTGTTTGCAAATTTTGTCATTATTTATTTATGTATTTATTTTATATTTTCTTTCATCTTAAAGGGTAATACCAATGCCACTAATTCATTCATTCTTATAAAACTTCATTGTTTTCATATCTTTTTTTAGTTTTTATTTCATTTTCCTTCTTCTTTATAGTAATATCGGTGCCCCGAATTCAACTATTATATGTTTGTTCTTGCATATTAAAACCAAGAGCAATTATTGTGTAAGTTGTGTGCAAATTTTGTCATTATTTCTTTTAGTTTTTATTTAAATTAATTTCTCCTTTAAGGGTACTACCAATGCTACTAACGCGACTATTGTATGTTTATTCTCGCATATTATAACAAAGTGCAACTTTTGTGTAAATTTTGTCATTACTTTGGGTTTTATTTCATTTTTGTTATTCTTTAAGGGTGATACGAATGCCACTAATGCATTGCTTCTCCGAAAGCTTCTTGTTTGCAAAATGTTCCACTACATATGTGTATTGTTGCATATTTTTAAAAAGCAGAAATTCTGTGTAAATTGTGTGCAAATTTTGTTTTAGTTATTAATTTTTCAAAAAGAAATTTTCTTCTTAAAGGTTAATATCAATGCCACTAATCCATTCTTCCTAATAAAACTTTATTATTATTATTATTATTATTATTATTTTAGTGGCATTAGTTCTTTCGTTGGATGTGTAAACTATGTGCGTTTTTCCTTTTTTTTCTTTAATGATAATAACAATTCCATTAATTATTTTCTTCTTATAAAACATTTTTTGCAAAATTCCACTGTTATATGCCTATTCTCGAATATTATAAGCCGCAATTTATGTGTAAACGTATTTGTCTTGTGCTTTGCTGTTGCCTTGGTACAAGACCTATTGAGTTAACGGGTTTGTATTGTGCTTAATTTTTTTACAAACCAAAAATGAAATCTATATGTTGACCACTTTTGCAACTTTTCAGTTACCCGAATCTTTTTTAGTTCTGGTCGATTTCCTCGTTTGGCTTCAAGAAGCCCACCTGCCAAAGATAGTATCTAGTATGTGATTCCAGTAGACATAAAAATCACCGAGCTCTTCTTGATCAACACCTGAAACAAGTATCGACCCTATGCATGAGTGCCAATGTCTAGTACACCATGTGCTACAACTGGGTGATGAAGTGAGCAACTAGTAGTACATAGAAACTGTGGGAGCGAAGGATACGAAAGAGGCTTGAAGTATTCAGTCAATTAGAGTGTATATTTATACTAACCCGCATACACGCAGGTGCGGCCATGATCTAACTAGTACCGAAGGTAACTCACTAAACCGGCACACGCCAAAATGACGCATGAGAACATGAGAAGTAGTTATAGAGATATGGAGCTTGTTAGACTAAGTATATATTAGATATACGTGTTGTAACATAACTGTATTTGTACGGTTCCCTCTTATAAATATATGACAGCCGTACCCACCAAGGGTATTGAGCATTGTTCCAAACCTTAGTTTGTCTAACATGGTATCAGACGACGCGTTCGATCCGCGCCGTGCTTCCGCCTCCTCTGTCGTCGTCGCGTCGGCCTCCGCCGCCGTGCCGCCTCCGTCAACCCTGGCGATGGACTCGCGTTCATGGCGTCCGCACCACTCGCCTGGGCCCGTCCGGGATCGCACCCGCCTGCGTCCCGATCGCCCGCACCCCGATCTCCAGCGATCCCACCTGCCTGCGATGCGTCCCTGGCGCGCGCCTCCTCCGACCCTGCGCAGCTCCCTCGGGATGCATCTGGCGCTCCTGCGGGGCTGCCCTACGCTGGGACTCAGGCCCATGATGCGATCTACGTCGGGACTCAGCTGCCCCGTGATGCATCTGGCGCTGCACGGCTGTACACCGGGACTCAGCCCCATGCTGTGTCGCCCTACGCCGCCGGGTCTCATGCGCATGCTGCGGCGCCGGCCTCAGGCCCCCACAGTGCCCCCGCCCAGGTGCCCTACGGCGGGCCGTATCCAGCGCCGTACGTCACGCCGCCGTCGTCGCCGTATGTCGCGCCGGCACCGTATGCTTCATCCTCCGCGGTGCCCTACGAGGCGCCGTATGGCGCGCCCGTCGCGTCGCTGCAGCCCTACGGCGTACCTCCTACGGCGCCCTACGGTCATCACCAACATACCGTACGTCTCCGCCGGCCGATGCGCTGATTCCGTACAGTGCTCCTCCGACGTACGACTCGCAGCTCTCCGCATCGGTGGCTGACCCAGGACCTTTCCACTTCGCTCACCTGGTGACGGTGAAGCTCTCTGCTGACAACTACCTCCTGTGGCGCGCTCAGGTGTTACCGCTGATGCGTAGTCACTACCTTGAGGGGTATGTCGATGGTACGCTGCCGTGTCCCCCGGCCATGGTTCCGGTGCCCTCGGCCGCTGGTGGCTCCGTCATGGTGTCCAACCCTGCTCATCGTCGGTGGATCGCTCAGGATCAAGCTATTCTGGGTTCCATTCAGTCCTCGCTCACACCCTCCATGGCCGGCATGGTGGTCTTTGCCGCGACGTCGAGGGATGCATGGGCCACGCTCGACTCCAGCTTTTCCTCGCAGTCGCTGGCCCGTTCCTCTGCCATTCGTAACCAGCTGGGTGAGGTCAAGAAAAATGACCTCTCCGTCACGGCCTTCTTCAACAAGGGCAAAAGTTTGGCTGATACACTGTCGTCTATTGGGAAGCCTCTTCGTGATGAGGAGTTTACTTCGTTCATTCTCAATGGGCTTGATGAGGACTATGATTCTCTCGTTGAAAACATTAATGGACGTGACACACCGATGCCGCCTCACGATCTCTATGCACGCCTTCTCATTACCGAACAGGGGCTCGCTGCTCGCCGCTCCGTTGGTGTCTACACGGAGGGCCCTTCTGCGAACGCTGCTCTCCGCGGGGGCGCCCGCGGTGCCAAGCAGAAGGCGCCGCCGACCTCAGGCAACCAGCCCCGTCCGCCCGCTCCATCGCCGATGGCTAGCCGCAAGCGGCTCCACTGCGAGGCATGTGGTGGTGGGGTTGAGTGTCAACTCTGCGGCATCGAGGGGCACTTGGCGTCTCGCTGCCATCGTCGCTTTAAACGAGATTTTCTTGGCATTGGGAACAATGGGAAGGGCACTGAGAAGCAAGCTGCTCTCGCTACACCGGATCCCGGGTTCACTCCTTCATACTCGGTGGATCCTGCCTGGTACATGGATACGGGCGCTACGGACCATTTGACGAGTCAGCTTGACAAGCTGGCCACTCGCCAGCCCTACACCAGTCACGATCAGGTCCGCACGGCCAATGGATCAGGTATGCCCATCTCACATGTTGGTCAGGCATCTCTTCTTTCACGTACCACTAAAACCTTGCATCTGCTTGATGTCCTTCGTGTTCCCTCAGTCACACGTAGTTTACTCTCGGTTCCTAAATTAACTCGTGACAACAATGTGTTTGTTGAGTTTCACCCATTCCATTTTTTTGTTAAGGTCCGGGACACGAGGGACGTTCTTCTTAGTGGTCGAGCTCGCGACGGCTTATACGCACTTGATGTGCCACGAGTCTCTCAAGTTTTCAGTGGTGTTCGGGTGTCGTCGTCGCAGTGGCACTCTCGCCTTGGCCACCCCGCTACTCCCATTGTGCGCCATGTGCTTCATCATCATCATCTTCCTGTTGAGTCGAGTAATAAGGAGTTTCTAGTGTGTGATGCTTTCAACAAGGCAAGAGTCATCAGTTGCCTTTTTCTATATCAAGTCGTGTTGTCACGGCTCCTCTTGAACTTGTGTTTTCAGACGTGTGGGGCTATGCCCAAACTTCTGTTAGTGGTCACAACTATTATGTCAGTTTCATCGATGCTTTCAGTCGCTTTACTTGGATTTATCTTATTAAGCGCAAATCTGATGTGTTTCATGTCTTTATGCAATTTCAAGCACATGTTGAACGATTGCTTAAGCACAAAATTATCCATGTTCAGTCCAACTGGGGGGGTGAGTATCGTAACCTTAACACCTTCTTTCAGAAGCTTGGCATCTCACACCATGTGTCTTGTCCTCATACACATCAGCAGAACGGTGCAGCTGAGCGCAAACACCGTCACATAGTTGAAACTGGCCTGACACTTCTTGCACATGCCTCTGTCCCGTTTCGGTTCTGGAGCGATGCTTTTGTTACTGCCTGTTTTTTGATAAACAGGATTCCCACACGACGCCTTCACATGAAGTCTCCACTCGAAGTGTTGCTTAATGAAACTCCAGATTACTCCCTCCTCAAAGTGTTTGGCTGTGCGTGTTGGCCGCATCTTCGTCCGTACAATAAGCATAAACTTGAGTATCGATCTAAACAATGTGTGTTTCTTGGATACAGTCCTCTCCACAAAGGTTACAAGTGTCTTCACATCCCGTCAAATCGTGTTTACATTTCTCGTGATGTTGTGTTCGATGAGACTGTCTTCCCGTTTTCCACGCTCACATCATCCACCGATACTCCCGTCACTGAGTTGCACTCTTTTCCAGTTTTGCCTGATCAATTTGTGGATGCTGCATATTCTCCTCTGTTGTTGCCTAACCATGGTGCAGGGACTGGACGAGGCGCTCGACTTGAGCTTCCGGATGATGATATGGCCACAACTGCGCCAGTTGCTGCTACGCCGGATGAGGCGCTCGACGAGGCTGCCTCCGCCACTACCCCGCTTGACCCCGACGTCGATCACGCGTGCATGCCCCATGCACGAGGATCCGACGGGGTGACCAAGTCGCCGGGGCCAGCGGTCTCGCTGTCGCCTGGGCCGGCCGAACCTGCGGAGCTGTCGGCCTGGCCGGCTGGACCCGCGGCGCTCTCCCCTGAGCCGGAGGCCTCGCAGGTCACCGAGTCTTCGTCGTCTGGTCCGTCGACGCCGATCACGCCCGGTCTGTCTTCGCCGACCCTGACCGTGCCACCGGATGCGCCTGTTGACTCGCCTGCCGGTGCGTCCTCCTCGCCGCTGATGGATAGTGGCTCCTCTGGTATGGCAGCTCCAGCGCCACCTCCGCCTGTCGTCCTGCGTCCCCATACTCGCAGCAAAAGTGGCATCTTCCAACCGAAGAAGCGCACTGACGGCACTGTCGCGTGGCTTGCGGCCTGTGTGGCACATGCTGAGGCTGACCCTACGACTGAACCACGACATTTTCGAGCGGCACTTGGCATCCCGCATTGGCGTGCTGCGATGGAGCAGGAGATTCATGCCCTTCAAAGAAACAACACTTGGCGTCTTGTTCCACCTCCATCTGGTGTTAATATCATTGACTCTAAATGGGTATTCAAGGTGAAGAAACATGCTGATGGCTCCATTGAGAGGTACAAGGCACGCCTGGTTGCCAAGGGGTTCAAACAACGGTATGGCATTGATTATGAAGACACATTCAGTCCTGTTATTAAACCAACTACTATTCGTGTTCTTCTCTTTTTGGCTGTTACTCGCGGATGGTCGCTTCGACAGCTTGATGTTCAGAATGCCTTTCTCCATGGAGTTCTGGAAGAAGAGGTTTATATGCGTCAGCCGCCAGGTTTTGTTGACCCTGCTCAGCCACATCATTTATGTCGCCTTGTCAAAGCTCTCTACGGTTTGAAGCAGGCCCCGCATGCATGGCATGCCCGTCTTGGCGCTGCTCTTCGTGCGCATGGGTTTGTTCCTTCTACAGCAAACACGTCTCCGTTTATTCTACAGCGACCTGAGGTGACTATGTACATTCTGGTATATGTTGATGACATCATCCTGGTCAGTTCGTCTGCTTCTGCTACAGATCGGCTTGTGTCCTCTCTTGGTGCTGAGTTTGCTGTTAAGGATCTTGGGAGACTGCATTATTTTCTGGGCCTAGAGGTTCTTCATTCTGATGGTGGCTTGACTCTTACTCAGAAGAAGTACTCTCAGGATCTCCTGCGTCGTGCTGGTATGTTGCAGTGCAAGTCTGCTACGACTCCCATGTCTGCTACAGACAAACTGACAGCTCTTGCTGGTGACTTGCTTGCTCCTGAGGATGCCACAGAGTACCGCAGCATTGTGGGTGGACTGCAGTACTTGCTCATTACTCGACCAGACATATCATTTGCAGTCAACCGTGTGTGCCAGTATCTTCATACACCACGTGCTCCTCACTGGTCAGCTGTTAAGCGCATCTTGCGCTATGTTCGTCACACTGGTTCATATGGTCTCCATCTTCAGCCTGCGCGTTCTGGACTGATCTCAGCATTTTCTGATGCCGACTGGGCTGGTTGTCCTGATGATCGGCGATCCACGGGGGGACATGTTGTGTTCTTTGGGCCTAACTTGATCGCCTGGCAAGCTCGCAAGCAAGCTACGGTGTCTCGGAGTAGTACCGAAGCTGAGTACAAAGCTGTTGCTAATGCCACAGCTGAGATCATGTGGGTGCAGTCATTGCTTCGAGAGTTGAAGGTCTCCCCAACTCAGCCGCCTGTTCTTTGGTGTGATAACATCGGTGCAACATACCTTTCATCCAATCCAGTATTTCATGCCCGAACGAAGCACATCGAAGTTGACTATCATTTTGTGAGGGAACGTGTTGCTCAGAAGCTCCTTCAGATTAAGTTTGTTTCTTCGAAGGATCAGCTTGCTGATATTTTCACTAAACCCTTGCCCTTGCCTTCTTTTGAAGGATGTCGTCGCAATCTTAACCTTCTGAGTGTTTCAGGACATAGTTAAGATTGAGGGAGGGTGTTAGACTAAGTATATATTAGATATACGTGTTGTAACATAACTGTATTTGTACGGTTCCCTCTTATAAATATATGACAGCCGTACCCACCAAGGGTATTGAGCATTGTTCCAAACCCTAATTTGTCTAAGAGAGCTATGTGAGCTATTCACGTCGGAGCAACGGATTGGGTGATGTGCTCCAACAAAACGATCGAGTAGGAATCTACAAGCAAATTGACTGACGGATCTTTTTGGTCAGTCGACTGATCTAGAAACAAAATTTACTCAACTTGCACCTAGCATGTCCCCTCTGTTTTCTTATAACCAACCATAGAATAATCAAGAATAGTCCATACAACCGCTTGCAAGAGCAGTCGTTACACACCATGGGAACTACTCACTACTAAACCATAAGATTTGGGATATAAACTAAATTAGCTATACCATGAACAAATTTTTTTGTGTCCACTTTAGTATATGTAAATCGCCTCAAAATTGATTTTGGGTCAATCGGTATTTTTGTTCATGTATTCCTGCTTTGAGATTTGTGCTACTCCCTCCATCTACTAATACAAGGCAACTTCAAGTTTTATGTCTAATTTTGACAATTAATTTTACCAACAAAATGTAAGTTATATGCCATAATAAGTATGACACTGGGTGCACATTTGAAAGAACTCTTCGATAATATATTTTTTATGACATACAACCCATATTTTCTAGACCAAAATAATATGTCAAAGTTTGACATGGAAAATGAAGTGGCCTTGTATATAAAAAATGAAGGAGTGCCCTTTTTTCCTGGGCAGCTCTGTGAGTAGTGGGCTGGTTTTTTCGATTGGCTACAAGTTTGGGCGAGTCAGTTCCTTAACGGGTTGGAGCCCATTACCTGTGCGAGCCAACACTTCCCTCCCTCCTTTACATTTACACTCACTCAACATCCCAAAAATTGCACTATTATAAGATTATTCTTTGCATGCTACAAAGAAGTGCAATTTTCAATGCAAAGTTGTGTGCAAGTTTTTATTATATTTTTTCATTTTTCTTCTTCTCAGAGTAATATCAATGGCACTAATTCATTGTTCCTTATAAAAAAATCATTATCTTTATTTAATTTTGTTTTTATTTAATTTACTTTTGTTTTTAAGGGAAGTTGTCGGAGTAAATGACCACGGGTAGCCTAACCGACTCCCCCTCGCTCTTCAAAAATTATCGGGCCGATCGAGCCTTCAAGCACCCAAAGCACAGGGCCGCCTTCCCCTGGCCGGCTATCTCACAGGCCGACTACTGGAAGGCGGCCCGGCCCTAAAACCCTCCCGAAGAAAGCCATAAGAAGGCCGACTCCAAGAAGCCGGCCACAAGAAGACCAACTCCACGATGCGGGCCACAAGAGGGCCGGCTACTGGCAAGCTGCCAAGATTGCACCCTCAAGGACTGCACCCACATAACGGTGACGAGACGGGGCGTGGCTACAGTAAAGCCTGCCACCCCCGAATCCCGGAGCACGCATGGCCACAGTGCGCCGTACGGGTCGGCCATCCCCCGTCCGGCGCGGCACAGTTGCCATGTTGACCATGACACCACCCACGACAGGCTGTCAGTACGGCCCGCGGGCGGCGGGCCCCTTCAGCCAGAGAGACGCTCGAAGGCGGCCAAGCCCCCCCAGTCGGCCTCGGGTGTAGTCGGCTCCCAATAGCCGGCTACCTCACTCCCTTGAAGTATGTGCACATTAAGGAGACAAGACGAGGTAAGACTACAGTGAGAGCCCGCCAGACGGCGGCACTGTAGCCATGCTTACCTCGGCAAAGCCCTCGTCATCAGGGGCGAGGCTATAGTAACCAGCCGCCGGCAAGACCCCCAGACGATGGGCCCGGCCTGTCGGCCAAGAGGCCGGCAGCCGGCGGGACCCACCAGTCGGCGGGCCCCAGCGGCCGGCGGAGAAGCCGGCGGATACAGACACTGACGGCCTGGACCCGCATCCAGCCGGATTATCATTGTACCCCTGGGGGTAGGCCTATATAAACCCCCCAGGGCACCCATGCAAAGGGTTGATCTCTTAGAGTTTTAGACACCACATAGAGAGAAAAGGAGAGCTAGCCTTGCCCTTCTTCTTCCTCTAGCCGAACAGCTCAAGGAGCCACTTGTAGCCACTTGTGTTGATCTAGTGATCATGCGGAGACCCCGCAGAGCAGGACTAGGGGTGTTATCTCCACGGAGAGCCCCGAACCTGGGTAAAATTCGCCGGCATGCATGTCTTCGCCTTATCCCGTTTCCAGGCACCGGCGATGTCTTACTGGCTCCCACAATGATAAGCCACCCGTTGGCATATGTCGCACCTACCACCCGACATTTGGCGCCCACCGTGGGCCAGGTGCACCGTCGTCCGGAGACCTGTTCTGGACGGGAACCCATTTCCTACCCAGCGAGCGTAGCCAGCCTGGCACGCCTGATGGCGCTTGCCCCGACGCGCTGCAAGGCGCCGACGACACTTGCGCGGCGAGCTGCCTCGCCGATCTTCTTGGCGAGGCTCGCATCTCCGACGAGCCTGCATCCGACGCGGGCACAGACTGCCCCGAGAGCCGCCTTGTCAGCCTCCTCGATCAGCTTCACGTCTCCAGCGAGCCTGCTGTGGATTTGGAGTCGGTCGGCTCCACCGACCCGATGCTTGTCGACTCCGACACGGCATCGCTTGACGCCTTCCCCACCAACATGGTGATCATTGACGACCCTCTTCCTCGAGCCGACAGTGGCGGCAGCACTGTCACTGAGGTGCTGGTCATCAGCCATGGCGCCGCCTCAGGCGAGAACACCCACGACGCCCTACAAGCGGCGCTACACGACTTGTCCGCCCCCATCCCGGCTGACGCCGGCGCCGAGACACTGGAGGCACGCCGCCTCGCCCTCATCGCAGAGGGCCAGAAGATAGCATCCATGAGACGCCTCACTGAGGCTCACCAGCGCGAAGTCGACCGCGCCGCCTTTGGTATCCCGCCTCTTGGCGGGCCGAGCCGAGCCAGCATCGTCAAGAAGCGCAGCGCGGCCATCACCAGCATGCTGGGAGCAGACCGCCCAGTCTACGCCACGCCACTCGAGAACCTGCGTGCCGCTCAGGCGGCCGTAGACGAGCTGAACGGGCTGGAGGCCGACGAGCTTCCTACATGACTAGACGCATCCAGCAGCTGATCGACGCGGCCGCAGAGCGGCATGAAGCCAGCGCCCGCGCTGAAAGTCCTCCCCCACGCCGAGAGCACGGCGCGACATCCCGGACGCCGACTGCAAGCGGCGCCCGCGCGAAAAAAGACAAGGAGCCGGCTGCTAGCCGCAGTCGGACTCGGCTCACCATCGAGCGCGACGCAGAAGGCCGCCCCCGAGCTGTGGAACGACGAGGCAATCCGCCTCCTCCCCCGCCTCGTGGGGTGAGATATCCCACCCCGCCGCCTGTTATGCATCCGACTCTCGGCGACCGACTAGGCCACCACGAAGGAGTCAGCGAGAATGACGCCCGCCACCGGATCGACCACCTAGCGCGATCCCTGGCGCTAGAAGAAGAAGATGATGTCGGCCTGCCTTGCTTTGCCCCCGCATCCGCGACGAGCCCTTCCCCAGAGGGTTCTCACTCCCAAGAGACACACCAAAATACAACGGCTCCATGAAGCCGGAAGACTGGTTGATCGATTACTCCACCGCAGTCCACATAGCAAACGGCAACAGGCGCGTTGCCGTGAAGTACGTCCCGCTCATGCTTCAAGGCATGGCACGCACCTGGTTGAATAGCCTCAAGCCCTACGGCGTCAACAGCTGGCTAGACTTCACGGAAGTCTTTATCCGCAATTTCACCAGCACATACAAGCGGCCTCCCAAGCCCCGCCAGCTTGCCTTGTGCGTCCAAGGGCCCAGCGAATCAACTCGCGACTACCTCACGCGTTGGGCCGAGCTCCGCAACTCCTGCGAAGGGGTGCACGAGGTTCAAGCCATAGAGTACTTCACCGCCGGGTGCCGAGAGGGCACCCTCCTCAAGCACCGGCTCCTCTGCGACGAGCCTACTACCCTCGACGAGCTGCTGATCATAGCAGACAAGTACGCCATGGCCGACTCTTCAATGAAGACTGAGCTTCGAGTGGATGCCTCTGGAAAGGTGCTCGCTCCGGCTCCCAAGACGCCGGCCGGTGACTCCAATCGACGCCCGTACCCAAACGACAACAAGCGCAAGGCCTCTATGTCGCCTTCCACCAGTCGGCAAGTAGCCACAGTCGAAGACGAACAACCTGAAGGGCGACCCATGCCCAAGAAGCAGAAGGGCGGCAGGCCGGCTTGGCAGCCGGCTTTCTCCTACGGGCAAACCCTTGATGCCCCTGCAAGTTCCACAGCGGCGCGAAGCCGTCCAACCACACGACTCGGAAGTGTCATTGGCTCACGCGAATCTCCAAAGGCGAAGGGCTGGTGCCGCCTCCACCTGCTGGCCAGCCACCTCTAGCCCCTCAGCAGCCGGCTGCTCGACCAGCAGTCGGAGCCATTCAAGACGAGTTCCCGGACGAGCATGCCGCCTACGTCGTCTTTACAAGCCAAACTGAAGACAGACGCAGTCGGCGCCGACAACACCAAGAAGTCAACGCGGTCGCCTCTAACAATCCAGAGTTTATGCATTGGTCTGAGAAGCCTATCAGCTGGAGCCGGGCCGATCACCCAGAGGTGATGCCGTCTCCCGGCTCTTATGCATTGGTGTTGGACGCCACCCTCGTGACAGAAAGGCGAGCTGCCCGTTTCTCCCGAGTACTGATTGACGGTGGGAGCAGCATCAACATACTATACCGTGACACCATGGAGAAGCTGAACATCAAGACGAAGCAACTCATGCCAAGCGGGACTGTGTTCCATGGCATCGTACCCAGCCTGTTCTGCTCACCAATCGGCAAGATCAAGATAGATGTTCTCTTCGGAGACAAGGATCACTTCCGCCGAGAAGCAGTCTGGTTTGAAGTGGTGGATCTAGAGAGCCCTTACCACGCGTGTCACATCCCTAGTTCTGGTATGACCTAGGCTAGCCTTCTTGTGAGCATCATGTTTAAATTCAATTTAGAATTGAAATGGGGATTTGTGAAACCCTCAGAAATCATTTCTGGAAATGACCCAGATAAAAATTGCTCCAAAAAGGTCCAAGAAAATGTTCATGTTACTCTCTGAAAATATTGGACAGAGATAAAAATCAAACCAATATTTTCAGGAGCTCATAAGTATTTATTTTGGCCATTTGGAATTAATGCATAATTATTTGCTTTGGACATATATTTGCTATATATATAATATATGTCCAAAAAATTCTGTTAATTGGTGAGGAGTTTTGGAGCAATCCAACTAGTTCCTACAAAAAATTGACAGAAGTAAATAAAATGATTTAGTGTTTAAAACTATATCAAAACAAATTACAGAAAACAAAAATAGAAAGGAAGAAAACCCACCTGCACTTACCTCACTGTGCAGCCTGGCCTGGCCCAGCGGCCCAGCAGGCCGGCCCAGCCAGCTCGCCCTGCCAGTCGTCCCCTTCCTCGCGCCAGGAGGACAGGGGCACGCGCTCGGTGCGCGCGGCCATGCGTCCGGCCACCTCCTGCTTCTCCCCCTCGTCGCCTGGAACACCCGCGCGACGCCACGCGCCGCCCCGCACCTCTCTCGCTCTCCCCCGTGCCCATTCCCTCTTCCCCTTCGCTCTCTCTCTCACGGCCGAACGCGCCCGTCGCCGCCGTCCACAGCCACTGCCGCACCTCCCCGACACGCTCCATAGCTCCGCTGCGACCCCCTCTCCCTCCTCACCGAGCCAAGCAACCCGGGCGAGCTCCGCTTCGTCCTCGGCGGCGTCGTCTTCGTCTCCGGCCGCCCGAGATCGACGGCCACCCTCCGGCCGCACCAGCCCTTCGCCGAGCTCTCCGACGACGCCCCCGAATCCGCCGTGAGCCCCTGCATCGGTTCCCCCTTCTCTTCTGCTTCCCCGTGCTCTGTAGCCCCCCCGCAGTCGCTCGAGCCCGAGCTCCGGCCGCCGCCGCGAGCTCCGCTCCGGCGAGCTCCGGCCACCCCTCCTCCTCCTTCCTGCCCCACCAGATGCGCGAGAGCCTGGGCTACGCCCCGGTGCCCTTAGCCGCCGCCCCCGTGCCCTGTAACGCGGACGCCGCCGCGTCCTGAGGTCGCCGACGACGACCTCGCCGGTCTGACAGTGGGCCCCGTTGGTCAGGTGATTAGGTCAGTGCTAATCACCACCTAACCTAAGCCCCTGACACTGACCAGTGGGCCCCAGCGCCACTAACCCTGTATTTAGGATAAGTTAAACCCCCTGTTTAACCTGTGACACTGACGTGTGGACCCCACACGTTAGGTTTGACCCCAGTCAGCGCCGTTGACTTGGTGACGCAGTGCTGACGCAGTTATTCATTTTCTGGATTTAAATTAAATCAGGAAATTCCAGAAAATGATATAAACTTTAAAAATTCATAGAAATTCAACCGTAGCTCAGATTTAAATAATTTATATATGAAAAATGATCAGAAAAATTCAGTCTATCCATCTGTGCCATTTTCATGCATGAAAAACCAACCTATACATGCTGTATATATGAAAACACACTTATGACATTTAAAGGGACTTATATTAGAGTTGCATTTGAACCTTTGGTTCAAATGGATCTCTTCCAAGTTGAATGCTAAATGCATTGGCTCAAAACACATCACATATTCATGCCATATTCATGCATCATATTGTTGCATATGATTGTGTTTTGATTGTCGACACCGTTCCTTCTCGATAGGTCCTGCTCCGGAGAGTGTTCCAAAGTACCTGTCTGAGGAGCAGTGCCCCTGTTGATCTACCAGGCAAGCAAACCCCCTTTGTTCATTCCGATACAATCCTACTCTCTCGCTCCTGCTCTCTTTTACTGCATTAGGACAACAACGATTCAACTGCTACTTTATGCTGCGGTAGCTGAACCCATTCCTCTGCATGACCTGTCATTGCCACAATAAATAGTTGAAACCCACTAGCATGTGTAGGAGTTCTTTGAGCCATGTCGTGTTCCTACCATGCCTTGCCTGCTATTGCTTAGAGTTGTGTCAGGTATGATTCATAGGGAATGAATTGGAGTGTTACGATATGTTCTGGTGCTGAGAGTTAAGTGTGTGAACACGATTTGGTAAAAGTAGCGGTGAGAGGCCATGTAGGAGTACATGGTGGGTTGTCTCACTGGAACCGTCCTTAAGCACTGAGTTCTGTGTATGTTGTCCAATGACTAGCTACTACCACACATTGGAATGCTTAAGTGCCCCTCTCGACTTATTAACCAACTTGATCTCTGTCCTGGAGTTGCAACTAGTTTCTGGTGTTTGTAGGTAGTGCTATTTTTCTACCGAGTGGCACCCAGCAGGGTGGGCTTGGGACAGACTAGGCACACGTGGCCCGGTGTACCGAGTGGCACCCGGATGGTGGGCTCGGGAACCCTGCACACATCGTTTGGGGCCGTGAGCGACACCCCGGCCGGATCTCCTTGCGGATGGAACCCGAATAGGCGATAAACCTGGACTAGAGTCTTGTGTGGTTAGTCAGGTCGTGGCCGACACCCTCGCCAGGCTTCCGCTTGAAGGTTGCCGAGATATATGACGTGTACATGGCGGTAAGTGGCGAGAGCGTGTGTGAAGCAATACATCCCTACAGGATTATCATGATCTATTCGAATAGTCGTGTCCTCGGTTATGGACTTCTTGGATGCTTATGTGGTACATAAACAACTTGAAGTGGATACTCTAAAATGCTCAAGATAAGTGTGAGTGCTATGGATGGCTTCTCGTAGTGAGACGGGAATGAATCCATAGTGGTGTATTGAGGTGGTGATTAGTGGACTCGTGTGCGCCTTCTTACCTCAAAGAAGTTTCTCGTAGTCGTAGAACAGGATAGCCACTGAGTCAAAGCTGGCTTGCTGCAACTAAACCCCACACTACCTTCTTGATACAAATGCATGTATGATAGGATCTGATGTAAGTCTTGCTGAGTACCTTTGTACTCATGTTGCTTTATTTATGTTTTTTGCAGCGGAGACTTCAGTCTTACTAGTAGTTCCGCTTGGACTTTGACGAGTAGCTTGTACCTCAGCTACGATCTTGTACCCTTGGGAGGGGCTTGTAGATAGTCAGGCTTCTCGCCCTTTTCTTTTGTAGTTGTCTGTACTCAGACATGTAATGCTTCCGTTGCTTGTATGCTCTGAATGATGGGTCATGTGACCCCTGTTTGTACTTAATGCTATGTGGCTCTTCTGGGCCTTTTATCTATACGAGTTTGCGTTATGTTGTGATGCCATGTTGTACAGCACATACTTGCATGTTATGCGTACGTGTAACGTGTAATGCTATGTGTGGGATCCGACAACCTAGTTGTCTATCCTTGGTAGCCTCTCTTATGGGGAAATGTAGTCTAGTGCTTCCACCGAGCCATGGTAGTCCGCTACAGCCCGGTTTACCGGAGTCCTGCTAGCCCAGCACTACTGCTCCGGAACACTTAGACTGGCCGGCCTGTGATTCACTTCGTTCCTGTGTCTGTCCCTTCGGGGAAATGTCACGTGGTGACATCCGGAGTCCTGCCTAGCCTGCTACAGCCCGGGTTCCCGGAGTCCTGTTAGCCCAGTTCCTATAGCCCGGATTCACACGCTGCTGACCGACATGCTCGATGTTGTTTCATGTATGCCTGTCCCCGTAAGTTAGTGCCACTTTGGGTTCATGACTAGTCATGTCGGCCCGGGTTCTCTGTCATATGGATGCTAGCGACACTATCATATACGTGAGCCAAAAGGCGCAAACGGTCCCGGGCCATGGTAAGGCGACACCCGTGGGAATACCGTGCGTGAGGCCGCAAAGTGATATGAGGTGTTACATGCTAGATCGGTGTGACTTAGAATCGGGGTCCCGACAACGCGTTGCTTGGCCGACCTGCCCTGGCCAAGTTCATGGCTGTGCCCCACTACGCATACCTCAAGATGAAGATGCATAGTTCAAAGGGGATCATCACCATAGCCGGAGACTACAAGAAATCCTCTGAGTGTGATGCAGCCAGCAGTCGGCTGGCCGAGTCCCTCGTGATTGCCGAAGAAAAAAAGATGCTGGACCGAGTCGTGGGCATGGCCGGCAAGCAGCCGGCCCTGTCCCCTGACCCCAAGGAATATGATGCTCAAGGCTCCTTCCAGCCGAACAAGGAAACAAAGAAGATACCTCCGGACCCAGAGAACCCGGAGAGGTTTGCCGTCATTGGAGCAAACCTGGACAGCAAATAGGAAGGCGAGCTCGTCGATTTCCTCCGTGAGAATCGGGACATCTTTGCATGGTCCCCAAAGGACATGCCGGGTGTTCCGAAGGATTTCGCCGAGCACAAGCTACACGTCCGAGCAGACGCAAAACCAGTCAAACAACCTCTCCGCCGATTGTCGGAGGAAAAGAGAAGGATTGTAGGAGAAGAGATAGCCCGACTTCTGGCAGCCGGCTTCATTATGGAGGTGTTTTTTCCAGAATGGCTTGCCAACCCGGTCCTTGTATTGAAGAAAAACAATAAATGGCGCATGTGTATAGATTATACCAGCCTCAACAAAGCCTTCCCCAAAGATCCGTTTGCCTTACCTCGAATCGGTCAAGTGATAGACTCCACAGCCGGATGCGAGCTGTTGAGTTTCTTGGATGCTTACTCAGGCTACCATCAGATCAAGTTGGATCCAGCCGACCGCCTGAAGACCGCCTTCATCACACCATTCGGAGCTTTCTGCTACCTGACTATGACATTCGGCTTGAGAAATGCCGGTGCCACTTTTCAGCGTTGCATGCAGAAATGCCTCCTCAAGCAACTCGGCAGAAATGACCACGTCTATGTAGACGATATTGTGGTGAAGACGGAGAAGCGCGGCACCCTACTGGAAGACCTCAGAGAAACATTCGACAACTTGCGCCGGTTTCAGATCAAGCTCAACCCTGAGAAATGCGTGTTCGGAGTACCAGTCGGCCAGCTTCTAGGCTTCTTGGTCTCCGAACGCGGCATCGAGTGCAACCCAGTGAAGATCAAGGCCATAGAGAGAATGGAGATTCCTACCAAGCTGCGAGACGTCCAAAAGTTTGCCGGGTGCCTGGCCTCCCTGAACCGCTTCATCAGCCGGCTAGGAGAGAAGGCTCTCCCCCTGTACCAACTCATGAAAAAGTCCACCCACTTCGAGTGGAACGACCAAGCAGACCAAGCTTTTCACGAGTTGAAGAAGATGCTGACCACGCCACCTGTCATGGCGGCGCCAACTGAGAAAGAGCCCATGCTCCTTTACATTGCCGCGACTAGCCGAGTGGTCAGCACAGTTATTGTGGTCCAACGCCCAGAAGAAGGCCGGGCTCAGTTAGTCCAGAGGCCGGTGTATTATTTGAGCGAAGTATTGTCCACCTCGAAGCAAAACTACCCGCACTACCAGAAGATGTGCTATGGAGTATACTTTGCCGCCAAGAAGCTGAAGCCCTACTTTCAAGAGCACCCCATCACGGTCGTATGTACTGCCCCGCTTGCCGAGATCATAGGCAGCCGGGATGCATCTGGCCGGGTGGCCAAGTGGGCCATTGCGCTGGCTCCTTACACGATCTTCTACCAGCCTCGCACCGCCATCAAGTCCCAAGCATTGGCCAACTTCCTTGTCGACTGGGCCGAGACCCAGTACCTACCGCCGGCTCCCGACTCCACTCATTGGCGGATGCACTTAGATGGATCCAAGATGTGCACCGGCTTGGGAGCCGGCATCGTCCTCACCTCTCCCAAGGGCGACAAACTCAGATACACATTACAAATTCATTTTGCCGCCTCCAACAACGTGGCTGAGTACGAGGCACTCATACATGGGCTCCGGCTAGCCAAAGAGCTCGGCATCCGCCGGATCCTGTGCTATGGCGACTCGGATTTGGTAGTCCAACAATTATCTGGCGACTGGGACGCCAAGGACGCAAACATGGCGAGCTACCGATTCTTCGTTCAGCAAATCAGCGGATACTTTGAAGGATGCGAGTTCCTCCAGGTGCCACGGGCCAACAACGAGCAAGCAGATGCCCTGGCACGAATCGGTTCCACCCGACAAGCTATCCCAACCGGCGTCTCTCTCCAATGCCTCCTCAAACCGTCTCCAGAATCAGACTCCATCTTCGTATCGCCTGACCCTGATGCAGTTGGATCCGACTTGGGGAACCCAGCAGGCGGCTCGGGGACTTCGACAGGCGGCTCGGGGACTGTCGTAGTCGCACCCGGCTCGAGGACTTCAGAACCCGGCCCGGGGACTGCAGCAGTCGGCCCGGGGACTGCAACGACACAACAGGCGGTGGCCGACTCCAACTCTTCACCGCCCAACCCACCCACCCTGGTCGCAGTAGCCGTATTGGCAATAGAAGAAGTCACAGCTCCATCATGGGCCCAACCCATCCTCAACTTCCTGGTAAACAGAGAGCTGCCGACTGACGAGATCTCGGCAAGACAAGTTCAACGCCGAGCCGGAGCATACACAATAGTAAACAGAGAACTCGTTAGGCGCAGCGTCACTGGAGTTTTCCAGCGCTGCGTCGAGCCAGAGAAGGGCATAGCAATCCTCAAGGACATCCACCAAGGCGAATGCGGCCACCACGCGGCCTCAAGATCACTTGTCGCCAAAGCTTTCCGCCATGGGTTCTTCTGGCCGACTGCTTTGGAAGACGCCAAGGAATTAGTCAAATACTGCAAAGGGTGCCAAGTCTTCAGCTCCAAGCAACACCTGCCGGCTTCTGCACTCAAGACCATCCCCCTCACCTGGCCCTTTGCCGTCTGGGGACTGGACATGGTGGGCCCATTCAAGACGGCGCGCGGCGGCATGACACATCTGCTTGTCGTCGTGGACAAATTCACCAAGTGGATTGAAGCGAAGCCAATCAAGAAGCTGAACGGGCCGACTGCCGTGACATTCATCGCAGATATCACCACCCGGTATGGCGTACCACACAGCATCATCACCGACAATGGCACGAATTTTGCCAAAGGAGCACTGGCACGTTTCTGTGCGACACAGAGCATCCGACTGGACTTAGCGTCCGTAGCCCACCCGCAGTCAAACGGCCAAGTCGAGCGAGCAAACGGCCTCATCCTCTCCGGCATCAAGCCCCGACTGGTCGTACCACTGGAGCATTCGGACGGCTGCTGGCTCGACGAGCTGCCGGCCGTCCTCTGGAGTCTGCGTACTAACCCGAACAAGTCAACCGGCTTCACCCCTTTCTTCCTTGTATATGGTGCCGAGGTTGTCATCCCAACTGACATTGAGTTCGACTCACCTCGGGTCACCATGTACACGGAGGCGGAGGCCAAGGAAGCGCGAGAAGACGGCGTTGACCTGCTGGAAGAGGGCTGACTGTTAGCACTCAGCCGGTCCGCCATCTACCAGCAGGGTTTGCGCCGTTACCACAACCGGAAGGTCAAGCCAAGATCCTTCCAAGAAGGCGATCTTGTGCTCCGGCTGATCCAGCGAACAGCCGGCCAGCACAAGCTCTCGGCCCCTTGGGAAGGCCCCTTCGTCATCAGCAAGGCCCTAGGCAACAATTCCTACTACCTGATCGACGCACAGAAGCCGAAGGCACGCAAGAGAGATGATTCCGGCAAGGAGTCGGAACGACCATGGAACGCCAATCTCCTCCGAAGATTTTACAGCTAAATGCAGTATGTACCACGCTACCTTTTGTATTAAGTACAAGACAACGGGCCCCCCGAGGAGCACTCGGGGACTACCCTCTTTTATCTACGTATGATGAGTGTCATACCTATGAATGTATTACTACATTTGTTTTCCTGTCCGGCACCGGGTTCGATCAGTCGGCCCGGGGACTTGCCGCCTTGAGTTATATTAAAGTTCTACCTGCAGTCGGACAAGTAGTGTGCCGGCACCCAAGCCCTCTCTTATTGAAAGTCGCAGCTCGAAGAATCGACTATCTGACTAGCAAGAGTCAAAGGCAGGAAAGGATGCCCACACGAAAAACAGCCAAGGACCAACGAACTTATATAACACAAGCCGGCCTCCCACCCCGCCAACCGGCTGTCAGAACAGCCGGCTGGCCAGCTTCCGATTCACCTTGCTACAATCTAAGAAGGCTAGAGTACTTGCCCTCCCAAACGGCCAAGCCCTTCCCCAGCCACAGACTGCAGAGCAGCTGTCCGGCTGGGAAGGCGGCGACCAAGGGAGGGCAGCAAAGGAAACAACCAAAAGGATGAGAAGCAAATACAATCGAAAGCCAAGCACATGCATGATTATATTTACACAAAAGGCCTTCGAAAGGCCGGCGTTCAACATAGTTTGAATACACCCCCAGTGGGTGGAACTGCGCAAACCTAACAAATATTATTCAAAGAGTAATAAACAGGAAAGCAAAGGTGGCGGATCAGGCCAAAGGTGCAACAGGCGAGCCAGGAAGGTCAGTGGAGACGGCAGTGCTGGCTGGAGGAGTGGCCGGCTGGCGAGTCTCGGCTTGATCATCACCGGCTCCAGGCGGCGCGCTCGCACGCGCCTCGTTGCTGGAGGCACGATCAAGCTGAGGCTGGCCGGTTGCTCCACCGTCTGGCACGGCGTCTTCACCATCCTCTCCCTCCTCCTCTTCGCCCTCGTCACTGAAGTCGATCTCCTCCGCCGAGTCTTCACCATCCGCTGGGTTTAGCCCAAACCACTCCTCCGGCTGAGCAACGCCGTCATCATTCACCTCAGGGGCAAAGGCACTGGTGTCGGTGTAGTCGGCGATCGCCGAGGCGCGCTGGATGATAGCCGGCCGCACCGCCTCCAGCTCCTCGTTGGCCTCCTGCCGCCAAGTGGTCAGCTGGGCCAAATCCAGCCCAGGATACCAAGCTCGGACGAACTCCAGCGCCCGCCTGGCGCCTGACCGAGCTGCAGAAGCCTTCCAGGCCTTGAAGCGCCCAACTGCTACCTCCAGCCAGTCGGCAGTCCGACTGGGGGTACGGGGAACCACCTCGCCGGGCCAGAGGGCGGCCAGCACTTGCGCCCCAACGCGCTGAAGACGGCGGAGCATGTGGTGAGCCGGCTGGAGGCGGGCTTGGATCGCCAGAAGCTGCTCCTCAAGCGACCGGCGAACATCCGGCGCGATCTCAGCCCCAGCCTGCCTTTGCGCGTCGCGGCGGGCCTCGATGACTTGGTTGGCGGCAACGGAGTAACCAGGGAAGTACTCTGGCAAGTAAGAAAGGAAGAAAAAAACACAAAGTCGGAAAATGGACCAAATGGCAGGTGGCAAGCAAAGGGACGAAGAAGAAGGCGGCCTACCGTCAACCAAATCTTCGATCTGGCCGTAGCCGTCGCTCAGCGCTTGCCTTGCCTCAGCCCAGCTCGCCGCCTCGGTCTCGTATCCGGCTTGGAGCGCGGCCTCGCTGTCCTGCGCCGCCTTCAGGGCCGCCTTATGGCTCTCCTCCTGATCGGCCAGCTTCTTGACCAAGCGGTCATGCTCCTGAGCCAAGGCGTTGCACTCGGCTTCCTTGGCGCGAAGGGCGGTCTGGGTCCCACCCAACTGCTCCCTCAGGTCGGCATTGGCCTCTGCAGATATGGTAAAGAAAAAAAAGCAATAAGAAAGAAGTCGCCAGGAAAGATCCGGCCCGACTGCTCAGCAGTCGGCCCGAATCTCGGGGACTACACCCAGTGGGTGCGCTGACGCGCCCCCATGTGAGATAAAAGATGAAGCACTTACTCCAGCTCTCGGTCAGATCAATGGTCTTCTGGTTCAGCTCCCGGGCCTGGGAGTTGAAGGTAGCCGCGCAGAGGTTGTGATAGTCCTGCAAATAAGACAGAGGGGCGAATAAGAACAAGATAGCAATCGAAGTCTACTAAGAAGTTCCAAGCCGCCTGCTCAGCAGCCGACTCGGAACTCGGGGACTACACCCAGTGGGTGCGCTGACGCGCCCCCACGGAAGAAATCAAGAACAAGAAACAAAAAAGCGGGAAGACTCACCCGAATGGCCGTCCGCGTCGCGAGGAACTCTTGAGTACACTGCTTCAGCACGGTGGCTTGGGATTGAAGCCGGTTCCGGACTTCTTGCACCGCCACGTTCAGCACGGACGTCCCACCACCCGGCGTCCACCCCGGCGAGCTGGCGCTGGCCGTCTCCAGATCCTGGGCCGACGAGCTAGAGCCCGCGGCCTTCTGCGGGTCCGGCGCCGAAGTCGCCTTCCCTGCGCGCTGGCACGATGGCGACCGGACCACAAGGTCTTCCCTCGTAGCCGGCTCGCCTCCAACCGGTTGCACGGGCGGCGCGCTAGGCCGGCTGCCTTGGTCCGCCCCAGTCGACGATGGCGGTGCCGCCTCCCTCTCCAGGACGACGACGTCGCCCTCCTCCCTCTCCACCACCAGCTAGTCGCCACCGGCTTCCTCCGGTGGGGGCACCGGGATCTCGGGCGCCACAGCGCGAAGGGGGACGACAAGCTGCGGATGCCGGTTACGCAGGGCCTCCGCCGCCCTCTCTGCGGCTGCAGCCTCCGCCCGAGCCTTGGCCGCTGCATCGGCTTGTGCCTCCGCCGACCTCTCTGTCGTCTCCTGCGCCGCCGT
Organism: Triticum aestivum; assembly: GCF_018294505.1. Lineage (NCBI taxonomy): Eukaryota > Viridiplantae > Streptophyta > Magnoliopsida > Poales > Poaceae > Triticum > Triticum aestivum. Next base: position 456,571,158 of record NC_057802.1, on the reverse strand, counting down.
GGCAGCGGCCGCTCTCAGCTCCTCCGCCTCCCGCGCCTCCCGCGCATTCCGCTCCGTCGCCGCTTGAAGCTCGGCACGGGGGTCCACGCGGCGGGCGCTTGCAGATCCTCCCGCCGCTACAACCACAGAGGCGGCAGCGGTCCGCTCAAGAGAAAGCGGAGCCCTGTTTTTTAAAGTCAAGACAAGGACTTAGAAGAATATCAACAAAAAAGAAGAAGGAATACGTGAGAGAATTGACACTTACGCCGAAACCATTTGTGGCTGCTTCACCACCTTGCGGAAGCGGGCAGCCTTCGCGGCTGCCTCGTCTCGCTTGGTCGCCGCCGCCGCGCTCTTGGGCTTCTTCGGCCGACTTCCGAATAGGCTCGGTGCGGCCCGGCGCTTCTGCGCGCCGCCTCGGACAGCCGGTGCGGCAGATGAACCCGCGCCATGATGATCGGACGCCGGCTGGCGGTGCGGGACGACTTCCGCCTCGTCATCATCCGGCCAGTCGTCGAAGCTGGCTCCAAGCCCGGAGCCGCCTGCCTCGCCGCCTCCCCCCACGGTGTCGTCGTCCAGAGCGGCCGCCCCCAAGTCGGGGTCGTCCAAGTCGTGCGTCGTCCAGTCGGGGGGATATTGGCGCTCCACCCCCGCTGCCCCGGCTGCCGGTCGAAGGAGGGGGCTCTGTCAAGACAAACTAACTGGTCAGAGTCGGCCAAGAGAAACTTCGTGACAAAAGTAAAGAAGAGAAGAAAAAGAAAGGTTACCATAGGCGGGGGATTGGCACGGGAGTACGACTCCTTGCCAAACTGCCACTCGTCGGTGAGCTTGCAGTTCGCAAGGTAGTTCACCATGTGAGCTACCTCTGCATGAGGCATCTCCTTGGTACACAGCCGACTCGGATCGAGTTGGCCGCTCATTTGACAAATCATATGAGGGCGGCCTTGGAGCGGGAGCACCCGGCACGCCACGAAGGTGGCCAACAGGTCGGGCCCGGTCAGACCCTCCGACTGGACCAATACCCGGAGTCGCGCGACGGCGGCGGCTCCAGCAGGTGACAGTGTTTTGGCCCGATAGGACCATTGGGGCCGCCTCCCAGCCGGCGGGCCGGCTACATAAGCCGGCAAGTTGACGAAGTCGCCTTGCGGAGCGACATTCTTCACATAGAAGTAGGATTGCACGCCCCTCATGGCGGTACTGAGCTTGGACTGGAAGAATTTCCCCCATAGCTCGAGGGTGGGAAGGACGCCGAGGAAGCCCTCGCACAAAGTGACGAAGGCAGACAGCAGCACCACCGTGTTTGGAGTGAGGTGGTGCGGCTGGAGCTGGTAGAACTCGAGGAAGGAACGAAAGAAGCCGCTCGCAGGCAGGCCGAGGCCGCGCAGGCAGTGCGAGCGGAAGATTACCCGCTCGCCCTCCTCCGGCGCCGGCGAGATCTCCCTCTCCGGCGCAAGACGGACCCGCACATGATCCTTGCCGGGCAACCGCTGCGTCTTGCGGACGAAGTCGATGTGGTCCTCGTGGACGTTGGAGCCATCCCAGTCTCCGCCGCGCAACATGAGGGCAAGAAGCCGATGAAAAAGGCGCGGCGACGGCGAAAGCACGGCCCCGCGGCGGCGAAGCTGCGGGGTAGTGCAATGACTGGAGGGACGGCGCGACTGCGAGGGGCTACAGCGATGGAGAGGAAGAAGAAGAAGAAGAAGAAGATGGCGGAGCGAGGGCGAGCGTGCGAGCGTCTGCCGCTCCTCCTCCTCCCCCTATTTATAGCCTCGTGCGGCGAAGCCGAGGAGGCGAGGCGTAGGGGGGTGTGTGATTAACTGCGCCCACTCCCCCACGTCCCGCGATTATTGCGCCCTAACGGCGTGCGGAAACTGCCGTTGGAAGGCGAATGGCCCGTTTTGGGCCACAGAAGATCCACACCTAGGTCGAGGCGTGGAAGTGGCGGGCCCCGGCCTGCGGCGGCGTCCCGTCGCGCGCGTGGGCTGGCAGGCTCTCCCAGCAGGAGGGCGCCACGTGGCGCGCGGGCGGCAAGCGGCCGGCCCGCAACCTGGCGTGTGCGCCAGCTGGTTCCCGCCTTCAGACTTCAAAGCCTCACCAAGACGGCGCACCTGATCAAAGCCGGCTCCTAGCTGCTGGCTCCTCAAGATAGGAAGCTGCTTAAGCTTCTCGTCCTCCTTTCAGCCACGAAGCCCAACCAGCTTCGGGGACTACTGTCGGAGTAAATGACCACGGGTAGCCTAACCGACTCCCCCTGGCTCTTCAAAAATTATCGGGCCGATCGAGCCTTCAAGCACCCAAAGCACAGGGCCGCCTTCCCCTGGCCGGCTATCTCATAGGCCGACTACTGGAAGGCGGCCCGGCCCTAAAACTCTCCCGAAGAAAGCCACAAGAAGGCCGACTCCAAGAAGCCGGCCACAAGAAGACCAACTCCACGATGCCGGCCACAAGAGGGCCGGCTCCCGGCAAGCGGCCAAGATTGCACCCTCAAGGACTGCACCCACATAACGATGACGAGACGGGGCATGGCTACAGTAAAGTCTGCCACCCCCGAATCCCGGAGCACGCATGGCCACAGTGCGCCGTACGGGTCGGCCATCCCCCGTCCGGCGCGGCACTGTTGCCATGTTGACCATGACGCCACCCACGACAGGCTGTCAGTACGGCCCGCGAGCGGCGGGCCCCTTCAGCCAGAGAGACGCTCGAAGGCGGCCAAGCCCCCCCAGTCGGCCTGGGGTGTAGCCGGCTCCCAATAGCCGGCTACCTCACTCCCTCAAAGTATGTGCATCATTAAGGAGACAAGACGAGGTAAGACTACAGTGAGAGCCCGCCAGACGGCGGCACTGTAGCCATGCTTACCTCGTCAAAGCCCTCGTCATCAGGGGCGAGGCTACAGTAACCAGCCGCAGGGAAGACCCCCAGGCGGTGGGGCCGTCCTGTCGGCCAAGAGGCCGGCAGCCGGCGGGACCCACCAGTCGGCGGGCCCCAGCAGCCGGCGGAGAAGCCGGCGGATACAGACACTGCGGCCTGGACCCGCATCCAGCCGGATTACCATTGTACCCCTGGGGGGTAGGCCTATATAAACCCCCCAGGGCACCCATGCAAAGGGTTGATCTCTTAGAGTTTTAGACACCATATAGAGAGAAGAGGAGAGCTAGCCTTGCCCTTCTTCTTCCTCTAGCCGAACAGCTCAAGGAGCCACTTGTAGCCACTTGTGTTAATCTAGTGATCATGCGGAGACCCCGCAGAGCGGGACTAGGGGTGTTATCTCCACGGGGAGCCCCGAACCTGGGTAAGATTCGCCGGCGTGCATGTCTTCGCCTTATCCCGTTTCCAGGCATCGGCGATGTCTTACTGGCTCCCACAATGATAAGCCACCTGTTGGCATATGTCGCACCTACCACCCGACAGAAGTACCAATGTCACTCATTCAGTTTTCTTAGGAAATTTTATTTTACAAAAATCCCATTACATGCTTTCTTGTATATTAAAACACAATTTTTTTTGTATATTGTTTCAATTTTTTTCTAGATTATTTTATTTTATTTCTTTGTAAAGGGTAATAACAATACCATGAATTCATTGTTTACCTCATTATTGTGATTTAGTTCCAGTTTTAAATATATTATTTCTTCTTAAAGGGTAATAGGAAAACCATTAATTCATTCTTTCTTAAAAACATCATTCTTTTCAAGGGAACTAAAAATCAAAATAATAAAGTTGTCTAAGAAAGAATGAATTAGTGTCTTTGGTTTTACCCTTTAAAAAGTAAGAAAATAAAAAAAACAAAACAAAATCAAAATATGAAATTTTCTAAGAAAGAATGAACTAATGGCTTGATATTACCCTTTAATAAGAAAGAAAACCAAAAAATCAAAAAATCAAAGTAATGAGGCTTTCTAAGGAAGAATGAATTAGTGCCATTGGTCTTACCCTTTAAGAAGAAAGAAAATATAAAATAATATTTTTATTGCACACAACATTTAAAAATGTTATTTTTTAAAAATATACAAGAATAAGCATATAATAGTGGCATTTTTTTAAAATAGTATTTCCGAAGAAGGAATGAATGAGTGACATTGATACTACCCTTAAAAAGAAAAATAAATTGAATAAAAATAAACAAAATCAAATCAAAATAATGAAGTTTTATGTGGAACAATGAATTAGTGACATTGATATTACCCTTTAAGAAGCAAGAAAAATTATTTATTTTTAAAACCTTGCATACAACTTTGCATTGAAATTGCACTTCTTTGTAGTATCTGAAGCACAATCTTATAATAGTGTAGTTTTCGCATATATTTTATATTTTTTGTGTTTATACATTTACACTCACCCAACATCCAAAAAATATGCACAAAAGATAAAAAAGGAAATCAAATAATAAAGAAAATCAAAAAGACATATAAACAGAAGTGGAAAAAAAGGAGGGACAAAAGGGTTGGGTCGCACAAGTATGGGCTTCAGCCTGTTAAGGAATTGACTGAACCAAACTTCTGGTCAATCAACAAAACCAGACCAAAACTACTCATAGAACAGCCGAGGAAAAAAGGCACTCCCTGCATTTTTATATACATGGCCACTTCATTTTTGTGTCAAACTTTGAATTGCAATTTTGGTCAAGAAAATATGGGTTTGTATGTCATCAAAAATATATTATCGAAGAGTTCTTTCAAATGTGCATCGAGTGGCATACTTTTTATGGCATATAACTCACATTTTCCTGGTAAAATTAATGGCCAAAATTAGATAGAAAATGTGAAGTAGCCTTTTATAAGTAGATGGAGGGAGTAGCACAAATCTCAAAGCAGGAATCAACGAACAAAAATACCGACTGGCCCAAAATCAACTTCCAGGTGATTTACATATACTAAAGTGGATACAAATAGTGTAGTCCATGGTATAGCTAATTTTGTTTTTGTCCCAAATCTTATGTTCTGTTGGTGAGTAATTTCCCATGGTGTGTCACGACTGCTCTTGCAAACGATTGTATGAAATACTCTTGATTATTGTATGGTTAGTTATAAAAAAACATAGGGGACAAGCTACATGCAAGTTGATTGAATTTTGTTTTTGGTTCAGTCGACTGACCAAAAAGTTCTATCGGCCGATTTGCTTGCAGATTCCTACTCGATCATTTCTGTTGGAGCACGTCACCTTGGTCCATTGCTCCGATGTGAATAGCTCACGTAGCTCCATCTCTCCGTAACTACTTCTCTTGTTCTCATGTCATTATTGCATGCGCCGATTTAGTGTGTTAGCTTCGGTACTAGTTAGATCATGGTCGTACCTACGTGTGCGTAGGTCGATATATATGTACACTCTGATTTGCTGAAAACTTCTAGTCACTTTCGTGCCCTTCCCTCCCACAGTTTCTATGTACTACTAGTTGCTCACTTCATCAGCCAGCTGTGGCACATGGTGCGCTGGATATTGGCATTAATGTATCGGGTCGATACTTGTTTCAGGCGTAGATCAGCAAGAGCTCAGTGATTTTTATGTCTACTTGAATCACACACTGGATACAATATTTGGTAGGTTGGCTACTTCAAGCCAAACGAGAAAACCGACCATAACTAAAAAAGATTCCAGGTAACTGAAAAGTTGCAAGAATAGTCAACATATAGATTTCATTTTAGGTCCATAACACAAGATTAAGCACAATACAAACCCATTAATTCGATAGGTATTGACTGAGGCAATAATAAAACACAATACAAATATATTTACACATAAATTGCAGGTTACAATAGGCAAGAATAAGCATATAACAGTGAAGTTTTCGCAAAAAACTACTCCCTCCGTCCCAAAATTCTTGTCTTAGATTTGTCTAAATACGGATGTATCAAGTCACGTTTCAGTATTAGATACATCCGTATCTAGATGAATCTAAGACAAGAATTTTGGGACGGAGGGAGTATGTAATAAGGGATGAATTAATGGCAGTGGTATTACCCTTAAAGTAAAGATAAAACATTGCACACAATGTACACATCCAACGAAAGAACTAATGCCACTAAAATAAAAAAAGATTTATAAGGAAAAATGAATTAGTGGTATTGATATTACCCTTTAAGAAGAATATTAAAAATGAAAACTAATAACTTGAACAAACAATGACAAAATTTGCACTCAATTTATACAGAATATGTGTTGTTTTAAAATATGCAGGAATACACATGTAATACTGGAACTTTTTGCAAAAAAGAAGCTTTCTAAGAAGGAATGCATTAGTGGCATTTATATTACCCTAAGAATAAAAAATGAAATAAACTCAAAAGAAATAATGACAGCATTTATACAAAAGTTAGACCTTGTTATAATATACGAGAATAAACATATAATAGTGGAATTAGTATTATTGGTAGTACCCTTAAGGAAGAAATAAATTGAAATAAAAAATAAAACGAATAATGACAAAAATTGCACACAACTTACATAAAAATTGCTCTTTGTTTTAATATGCAACAATAAGCATATACTATATAGTTGAATTGGGGCCATTGGTATTACCCTAAAGAAGAAAGAAAATAAAATGAAAACTAAAAAAATCAAAATAATAAAATTTCCCAAGGAAGAATGAATTGTGGCATTGGTATTACCCTTGAAGAAGAAAGCAAAATAAAACATAATAAAATAAATAATGACAAAATTGCAGACAATTAACACACAAATTGCATTTTTTTATAATATGCAAGGATAAGTATATAATCGTGGAATATTCGCAAAAAGGGAACTTTCCTAAGTAGGAATGAATTATTGGCACTGGTATTACCATTAAGGAAGAAGCAAATGAAATAAAAAATAAAATAAAATCCGAATAATGAGTTTCTTTAATAACGAATGAATTAGTGGCACTGGTATGCCCCTTTAAGAACAAAGAAAATGAAACAATAACTAAAAATCAAAATAGTGAGCTTTTCTAGGAAAGAATGAATTAGTGGCATTGGTGTTACCCTTTAAGAAAAAATAAACTAAAAACAAACAAAATCAATGTAAAGAGGGTTTTTTTTGGAGCGGAGTAATGAGGTTTTCTAGGGAAGAACGAATTAGTGGCATTGGTATTATCCTTTTAGAAGAAATAAAAATTTAAACAAATAAAATCTAAAACAAAATCAAAATAATGAGGTTTGCTATGGAAGAATGAATTCGTGGCATTGGTATTACCCTTTAAGAAGAAATAAAAAAGAATCAAAAAATTGTTTTGTTCTAAGAAAGAATGAATTAGTGGGTTTGGTGTTACCCTTTAAGAATAAGAAATTGAAATAATAACAAAAAAATAGAATAATGGGGTTTTCTTGCGAAGAATGGATTAATGGCATCGGTATTACCTTTTAAGAAGAAAGATAATAAAAAAAGAAACTTGTACAGACAACTTTGCACTAAATTCGCACCTTTTTTAGTATGCAAACAATAATCATATAATAGTGTAATTTTCCCACATATTGCATAGTGTTTGTGTGTATGCATTTGTACTGACCCAACATCCCAAAGTACCCAAATAATAAAACTAATAAAGGAACACAAAAATAAAAGAAAATAGGCATAAAAAAAAGAACAAAGGGAGGGAGAGAGTGGGGGGCTGGGCTGCACAGAAAATGGCCTTCAGCCCATTAGCAAATCAACTGACCCAAATGTGTGGTCAGTCAAAAACATCAACCCAAAACAACTCAAAGAACAAACCAGGAAAAAAACAAAGCACAAATGTCAAAGCAGAAATCTACGGCAAAAAGTCGAATGACCCAAAATCAATTTTCAGGCGACTTGCATTTAGCTAAAATGTGAGTGTATGTACTATGTCGATATGTACTTTGATGCTCTTTCAGGCACTAATTTCAGTGCAAATTATGTAAAGCAAAGCTTGTGGTTTTCATTATGATCAGAACAGAGCATGCAATCTAATCATCAAATGCTAATCGCTTCTTTGTAGTAGTAATTCATATGAAGTAATTAGGAAGTTCTTAAAATAGCTAGCTTGGGAGTGAAGGCACAAATATGGCCTCCTATTCAGGGACATGTTTGCACCAAATCTAGGGAAGGAACATGTTTGTGTTGACTATACTTGAAATGGCCCGGCTTACCCGCTTGACCTCGAGTTCTTTGAGCCTCCTATTCTCTCTCCGGGCCTTAGGACCTGGATATATATGCAGACCGTAGCTCCTCCTGTGAATGCCAATTGACCAAAATAAGGAGGAGCCTCACCAACTAAGGAGGCCCAAACAGGACAGCTGTTGTGTACATTCTCCTGTTCCTGCCATGGAGGCTTGGAGGAGGAATGCCCTGCGCTGCGCGCTTCTCGTGCTGCTCCTCGCCGTTTCAAGTGAGCGCCGCCTCCCTCGGTCACCGTCGACAGGCGATGTGCTTCCCGTGGCGCACGCATGTTTCTTTCAACTGTTAGTGTTATGGCTGTGTGATTGCTTGCAGGCGGGGTGGCGAGGGCTCAGGGGGGCGGCGAGTGCTGGAGCACGGACATGGGGTACGGCATCTGCGTGAAGCCCGGCGGGTGCAGAGCTGCCTGCCATGCCCTCGGCAAGAACGACGGCCAGTGCAACGGGGGCTACTTCTGGCCGGTCTGCGAGTGCCTGTCTCCACACTGCCACTAGGATCGGATTGGCGTTGCTACTAGGCAGGCAGACGCCTCGTCTCCTCGTCCGTTCGTCCCTCGTCAGTTGAGCACCTTCGCTTGAGCAGCTGCAGACTGCGACGTCGTTGCAAGTTACGGCTTAGCTATGTGTGCGTTAAAACTTGAAGTATGGTTTGAGGCATCCCCGCCCTTTTGGCCCGCATTGCTGTTTATTTTATAAAATGGCAACACAAGTACGTATTGGTTTACATGATAAAAACTTGATCTCAATGCTTTGGCATGTTTGAACCACCGTCTCTGATTCAATTGTTATTTCTGGCATGGTCCATGCTTCGTGAATATGCAAAGCTTGCATATCTTTTTGTTGGTAGAAGAAGTTAGCACGTGAACAAAGGGGGCACATCACACGGCACAACCAAAGATGACGTAAACATGGTGTCCGGAGTAGAGATACATGACATACTCGGTTCAAACATAAGCTACAACACATAGCTAAATTACCATGACCAAGAGAAGCAACCTGAACCGAAATGATGTCCCAAGTCTCGAAAATCCATCACCGGACATGCCACAAGCAAGACGAAACCTTCATGAAAGGGAGCGATGCTGACATCACTGTCATCCGATCCAAAGAATCGAACCTGGGATTTTCCCCGGTGCTCGAAGAGGGGCACGGAGAAAGTCCGTGACAACGCCTTCATGAAGGGGAACGACGATGACATCGCCATCATCCTATCCGAAGAACCTCGCCGCCATCTTATCCGAAGAACCGGGTCGGGTGTTTTCCCCGCTGCTCGAATAGGGGCACGGAGAAAGGTCGTGACAACGCCTCCATGAAGGGGAACGACGCTGACATCGCCGCCGTCCTATCCGAAGAACCAGGTCACCGCCATCTGATTTGAAGAACTGGACCTGAGGTTTTTCCCTGGTACTCGAAGAGGAGCATAGAGAAAGGTCGTGGCAACACCTCCAAGAAGGGGACGGCACCCTCACGTATCGCCTTTGCCAGCATCAACAAACCGAGCAGGGATTTCGCCCTGGCCTATGTCCGAACAATCCCAAATTTATCGGGACAGGATCTGAAGACCGGGATACATGTCGCTAGCACGCAGGTAGCCAAACAAATCTAGGAGATCTGGTTTGATGACTTCCCACAAGTTCTGATTTCCTTCTCGGAATTGGAGCTGTTAGAAGGTTATTTTCCTCATCAGACCTGGGGATGTCATCTGTTCAGGAATCATCCATCGAGAAGTTTCCTTCTTCTAGGGCTCCGAACAAAATTTTATAATAATTAATGATGTAAGATGTAAGTTGCTAATGCCCCTCAATCGTGCCCTCCTCCTGTTGTAGTGAATGAATAAGTATCTTCCGGTGTCTACCATCAGCAGCACCATGGAAATAACTAGTATTTGAATCACCTTTTAGGATAAATTGAGAGTTAGAATATTGGTATCATTTGAGCTCATCTTCACGCAGCATGTGAGCTATTTGTGCATTTGATTGACTCTTGGTCTCGACTTCATGCTCAGATAGTGGTCTGACCTCTGCCAAATGTTCTAATTCATCAATAGTAAATGAAAGACGAAACTTCTCCTTTTTGAGGATACCCGTAGTATGCCTAAGCCATCCACCAAGGAACTTACATGTCACACGTATTTTGTTGTTGCTCGGTTGGCTGATGAGTAAAGAATTAATAGGCTAATCAGCAAGTTAATTGAACATTTAATTAATTAATCAGCCTATTTATCAATTTATTATCTACTCGATGACCCTGCGAGTAGGACGACAAGTTAATTTATAAATCAGACGAATTCTTAAAAGAGAGTACACTCGGCAACCGGCTTCTCCCACACCTCCTTGACCATATCATGAAAGTAATCCCCCAAGGCCCCAACCAAATTCGAACTTGAATTGAAGTTGATGCGTTTCTGGTGCCACAGGCCTAGTACACGGCAAAGCTTTCATTCATGCGTGGCTAAACGTACAAACGTGGCACGGAGATGAAAAGCACAATAATGTCCGCGGGCCATTTCATGTCGAGGATAGAATCGCCTTCAAGGACAGAACCTATCTATCTTGAAGCTTCACCCAGGTTCCACGAGGCAGGACGGAGCCACCGTTTCACCGTCCACGAATAATTCACCAGAAGAAAATAACCCGCGGCCTGCGGCTGCGGGAGGTATCGACCGTAGTTTTTTTTTTTTTTTAGTTGGTATCGACCGTAGTTTAACTCCCAGGGCCGCCGGTTCCGGTAAATCCCTTGCTCGACCAGGCCAGGCCAGGCCACCACCAGGCCCACCACTACCGCCGCGGCAGGGCACGCAGGACACGAGCAGTCTCTGCTCCTCCTCCGTGCTCCACCACTGCCGCGAAATCCTTCCAATCCAAGGCGCACCTCACCGACGGCCTCTCGCACGCCCACCGCGGCCGCGTAGCAGAGCAGAGCAGATCGATCGCAACAACGGCGCGTCCGGAATTTCACCCTGCACCCGATGGGCAGGCAGCGGGAGACCGGGGGTGAAAAGGCGAGGCGGGCAGCACGACGGGACGGGTGGGGCGACACCCGCTGGTGTGTGCTCTGACGTGACCACTCGGCTCAATGATGGAGCCCGGCGCCGCAACGAGGCCGTCACGAGGCCCCGGCCCCGCCACGGCCGGGCTGCGGAGGAGCCGAGATCGCCGCGTCCCACCACGTGGGTCGTGCGCCCTCCCTCCTCACCGTCACGTCTCCAGCTCCAAGCGTACGCGTCCATGCGCAAGCCGACGACGCCGGCCGGTGCGGCGTCCTCCTCCTCCCGGCGCACGCACAGCTCCAGCTTCCAAGTGGCGACCAGGCATCGCAGTCACATCACATGATTGACCGATTCGCCGCCTTCCGCCTCCTCATCGGCGTCCACACGATCACTCGTGCATCTGCATAATCTGCTCTGAACTTCGACAGCTCACGGTCGACAGGGCGAGGAGCGCGACTGCACAAGAATCATGCGTCACCGGTCGTGATCCCCGGCTTGTACGTACTCATGCACAAAGTGGCGCCACTAATCATGGCTCTTCATGTGGCAAGGAAACCCCGGCCTTCAAATAATTTCTCACTCACCGATTGATGAATGAATGAATGATCTCTGAAGTTAAGTACCACTAGGCCAATCAGATCTTATTAGTCCTGTCCAACGGCCACTTTACTTTACCATGCCAATCAGCAGATGGCGTTCAAAAACGCCGCACGAGCTCCCATTCCATTTTTTCCTCCTGAAAGAAAAGGGGCATCCAAGAAAAGCCTCTCCTGTGTCCTGAGCGAGACGCTAGCTTTTCCAGCGAGACCGCTTTTCCGGCGTAGCAGCCGTAAGATCTCGGCAAGGGGCGGGCGAGCTCCACAAGTAGCTGCCGCTGGCCTGAAATGCTGCTGCGGCCCAGCGTCGTGAATTCAGGCATGGCATGTGGCAGCTTTTTAGAAACTTGACCAGTGCCCCTCCGCAAACAAACAAGCAAACCACATACACCAACCATTCAACTGCATCATCAACTGTGAACATTTTGAAGATGAAAAAAAAAACCCAGTGCAAAGTGCCCATGCCTTGCAGTACAGTTCACAGGATAAATCTTTCTTAACTTCTACCAGTAACAGTAAGCAGTAACATTTAACCTCTACTAGTACGTAGTAGTAAGCAGTACTGACATTTAACAAGCATTTACTAGGGTCATCGAACAAACTTAGATTCAGACTTAATCTCCTCAGCATAGCTTAGCGAAGAGAAAGTAAGTACGCAACACAACATTTACTGGAGGTGTTTGGTTTGGAAATGCTGAAAACTTGCAACTCCCAATTCATCACACGGTACTGTATCAGACGCCAGTTACACTAAATCATGTAGCAGTAGTAGTAAAGACTACACGCAGAGCCCATTTCTTATCTCGACTTTGGTACAACTAGGAAATTAAAATCTAGTACTACTGAGTACAGGTCATCAGTGGATTGGAACCTTTTTGAATCTGGATCAGACGGCCGGCGGGGAGCAGTCCGGGCACCGGACGAGGCCGTTCTCGTTGCAGCCGGCGCAGGTGCGGAACCCGCCGCCGCCCTTGAGGCTGTACCGCTTGTGGCTCCCGTCGCAGCTGCCGCACAGCACGTAGCGCTCGCCGCCGCACCGCGCGCAGGCGGCGAGCGGCGCGGCGCCGGCCACGACGCGCCGCAGCTCGCCCGACTCGTGCAGGCGGCGGAGCTCCTCGGCGCCGCCGAGGTGGCGGCCGCCGACGAAGACCTGGGGGAGCGTGATCCGGCGGGCGCGCGGGAGCAGCGCCGTGAGCTCCTCGAGGTAGCGCGCGTCCATGGCGAGGTCGCGCTCGTCGACGGAGGCGCGGAGCCCCCGCAGGATGGCGCGCGCGGCGCGGCAGTCCTCGTAGGTGCCCCGGACGACGTGGAGGGAGGTGTAGTAGAGCACGACGCGGCGGTCGGCCTCGGCGGCGACGGGCGGCGCCTGGAGGGTGCGGAGCGCGCGGAGGGCGGAGGCGGCCACGCGGACGCGGTGGAAGACGCGGGCGGCGGAGGGGGAGCACGGGGCCGTGTGCGGCGGCGGGGGAGAAGGGGAGGGCGCGGCGTGGTCGGAGCGGAGGAGGGCCTGGAGATCCTTGAGGGAGGGCGAGTTGAAGGAGAGGCGCGGCGAGGCGGCGGCGAGCGCCGTGGAGGAGCAGGTGGAGGCGGGGGAGGCGGAGGTGGGGGAGGAGGAGCGCGTCTTGACCCAGGGCAGCCACATGGGAGGAGGCGGATGGGGGAGGCCGGAGATGGGGAAGAGAGAGACGAGATGCCGAGATGGAGACTTGTTTGGTTTTCAGTTTGGGAGCGGGGCGGGGGGGAAGGGAAGCGTGTGGCCCTAGCTGGAGTAGCTTCGTTTCGTTTCGTTTTGGGTTCACACTTTTCGGTTGCGAGGTTTGGAATTTGAAGGAGGGGTGTTTGTTTTTTCAGTTTAGCCCTTGGAAGTTGTGAGGTTTTTTATGGCCAACGCTCGTGCATGAATTTTTATTGATGCTTAGCTAAGATACTCCTGGACTATAACTCTAGTCAATCACCACGCTATTATTATCTTTGTTTCTTTCTGAAATATTTCTTTGATTTGCTCTTTGTGGGTCTTAATAGGGCAACTGTTGTTGATTACAGACTCGAGCCCGGGGTGATCTATCAATGCCCCAGATGAAGCTTGGATGAAACTAAACAGAGGTCTGAAGTGAGTGATGTTGAAGAACCACTCGGTGAGTTGCGGTTAGGGTGAAATGCCATAAGAACCCAAAGCTAGATGCTTCTCCCTGAAAAGTTTTGAGGCGCATCAGTAGTTTAACCGGGCAGATTATTGGTGTGATTAAACACAATAAGAGTCGACACAACTGCACCTCCTCGCGACGTCTACGTGTTGTTTACTGTGTCCAGGTAAAACCTCCACCAGATAAAAGAAGCGAGAGAAAGGGCATCTGACGTCCCGAGATAACACCTGCTCTGGTAAAACCTTTTTCTTTCCTTCCCTACGAAGCCATCCCTTCTCTGTTTCTCCTCCATGCACGCAACCTCTTTCATGTCTCCCACGCGACCTCGAGCTGTACCAGCTGCCAGCCGAGAAGGACCTCGTGCCCGGGTGCTGCTCCCGCGGATCCTCCCTCCGTCGCCCGGGCGGGGCATGGGTTGGGAGGGTCGCTCAGGTCCGCCTTCGCCGCTAGGGTTACTGCGGCCGCCGCCCCATGGCCCCCATCCCTGCTCGTTCATGCGTCCCTGCGCCGCCATGTCCGCCTTCTCCCATGTCTTCTCTTCCCCTCATCAACTTCCCCTTCTACAGGGTGGACAAGGTCAACCTCCTGCATCCCATCGTGAGAGAGATCCCGACCGCGCCCTGAAGCCCAAGGCCAGGATGGCCCGGGTCCTCCAGGGGCTGGAAGCGGACGTCAATGCTCAGTTTTATAACAAGCAGCAATGGCCTTGCGAGCAAAAGCCACTATCCATCAATGACAAGAAAGAGGAGATCCACAGGAAGGTGAGCAGATTCCTACCATGTGTCAGCATGATTTCTTTTATTTCTTCTGTGAGCCCAAAACTCTATTATGGTACTATGATTACAATCAATTTGGTTGAAACATGACACGGCATATGGTTAGCAATTTCGGTTCTGTGCGTGAAAATACATTCGTCAGAATATAGGTCTACTTGAACCTCTGCTTCAGCTGCCGAACTATTATACCATTGTAGAATTCTTATATTGATTCTGCATCATCGTAAAGGCCTTTTGTTCATTGTAAATTTCTCAACTTTATATACAACTAAGTTAATTAGAATGATGTCTTCCTACAAGTCGGCTCGTAGAGGGGCCGAAATCCTATTATTTAGCTCAATATCAAGCCTGCCAGATGTACAACCTGGTTAACCTATAATTTACTGAATACAACTTGGTCTCATAAAGATATATCATTATTAGAGACCTGTATAAGCTTGCATGCCTGCCTTGGAAGAGAAGAAATCAGTCCATGCTAAGTTAAAGGAGTCTGAGAAAATAGCAATGCAAAATGATCAAGAGAAAACTGCCACTTTGGAGATATACAATAAGGTATTCCAGTTCCACTATTCAACATAATATGCCAATTCCAGAAGTTTTTTTTGCTTATGAACATTGACCGCGACAACTGATTTCAGACTTCCTTCCTTGGAATTAGATAAAAGAAACTAAGAAACTATTGGCTACGTGTGTTCTCTTGGACAATTTAGTTTCCTCGATATATGGCTTCGATATTTTCGATTATCCATTTGCTATATCTCGTGCCTGGTGGTGCTACTTTGCCGCAGAGTGGCACTTGCTGGACGTTGGGTGGAGGAGATCCGGTGCCGATGGACCGCTCGCGCCGGTGTCTGAGCTCTTGGAGCCGCCAGACTCACCGTCGCCATATGGAGACAGGTTGATGGAGGATGATGGTGTTCGGGTCAGTGAGTGGAAGGCGGCGCCAATGAGGATGTGGAGGAGGACTTGGTCGAGCCGGGTCCGTGAAGATTGTTTTTTAGATGGCCGCATGATGCAGGAGCAGTAGAGGCGTTGTGTTGAGCCTTGGGTTCTTTCGTCGATCAGTTAGTACGTGCCCTTGGCGTTGTGTTGAGCCTTGGGTTCTTCCGTCGATCAGTTAGTACGTGCCCTTGGTCGCCTGCACGCCTCAGGTACAACTCACCTCTCGTCTCTCCCCCCTACTATTATGGATTGAACATGAGGATAAATTGTTGGGGCCGTAGATAATGTCAAGATTTTTTATTGTTGTTGCTTCCATTTAGCTTCCTGTTAATGGTTTTTGGTTCATGGCGTTCGCCTTTTAGCTGGATGTCAGACCAAATAAAGAGAGATCTTGCACTCAGTTTCTTTACATGCAGGTTCATCTCGTGTATCATGAAGAAACTTCGACAGTAAAGAGAGCAGAGCTATTATCTCAACAACAGAATCTAGATAATTTAATCCATGAGCATTTTCATGCATATGCTTTTATTGGTGTATTTGGAGTGTTTATGATGCTGAGCCATGTGAGAACTATTCAACTTTGGGGGGGGGGGATCAAAGTGAGCTCGTTCCTGACAGAGGAATTATTCAGGAACAAAAGGTGAGATGTCTGATAAAGCACAATTGCACTTTTTCTGCTATCTTCTGCAGTTTATCTTGGTACAAAGATCGAAAACAAAATATCGGTATAATAATTTCCATTTGTTTGTCATGAACCTTGCAGTTGGATTGCTTCTGCACTAGGGGAAAGCTCGCATTATTATAAGAGTTAATGGCTATTACATCCAAACAGTATATACATGTTAAATGCGTTTACCCTGTTCAAGAACTCGTTTGATTAACCAGTTAACTTGCTGATTAATCCCTACTTGTAGGGTCATCGAGTAGCCGATAAACTGATAAATCGTCAGATTAATTAATTAAGTGGTCGATTAACCTATTAATCCCCTACTCGTCAGCCAACTGAGCAGCTACCAGTTAACGATTTACTTAACAATTATTTATAGTGATTTGAACAATTCGGCTAGAGGTAAATAAATTCTTAAGTGAACTAAGAATCTGTGGTAAAATAGTTGCGCATGGTAGTGCAATTTCTTTTAGTCCACTTGAAATGTCCCATGGTAGTGCAAGTTCTTGTAGTTCAGTGATCTCATTTCAAGTGATTGTGTGTTGCTTTTCTTCAATTCCTCAACATGTTAATCCAATTGAGTGATATAATTCATGGACCTGATTTCTTTGACATATTTAACGGGTATGGTACTATTTGTTCAAGATTCACCCCGTTAACATCAGAGCAGCACAAGAAAGATGTGCTTGAGAGGTTCTTACAAGCCCTGTACATATCTCTAGCTACTTTTACTTTTATTACAACAAGGTTCTAGTGAACAAAAGTTTGCTCAGCTAATGTTCATAACCATTTAATTTGTTGGTTACTTTTACATTGCATTTTTTATAACGATATGGGCATGCGGCTGTTGCATATAGAAAGGGGCTCATTTGTTCATGGAACTTGGGGTGATACGATCTTTGATGTATGAGCCATCCTATGTGAATTCAGGTTTTGAGTTCTTCCTTTGTATCCTACCCGATACTTGAAATATTGATTGTTAGGCATAGCTTAACTTCCGCAGTTGCCTTCATATTCTTCTGCTGGTAAAGAAGGGCAAAATATGCACCACAGAATGCAAGGAGAAGATAGATTTATCTTCCTCTTACGACCTTTATTAGATATGACACATTATTTTTGTTTCAGTCATACCTTTGTTCTGAACGGCGCTGTTGTGTAAATTCAACATTGATGTTTAGTGTTATGACATATTTGCACAAACTGAAATTTTGATCCCTTGGGATGTTGCAGGTGCTGACAATCTAATAGCAAAGGAATTGACCCTCAAATTTGAAACCAAGATTACAGTTGGCGAACAATTTGCAATTTATGTAGTCACACCAATGTGACCTTAAGGAGTCCCTACCTCAGTCTCTGCAAGAAATTCCTTTCTTTCGGTTAACCCCTATTTTGAAAAAGCATTATAGCAAATACTCCTTTATATTATGGGACGGAGGGAGTATTAGGAAACCCCAAATCTAAGATTTATTGAGATATGGAAATCTCATTCGACCTTGTAATTTCAATCTTCTCCCAGTGAATATATTTCCATTTGAGTGCATGTCGGCATATTCTCTGATGTGTGCCCTTTTTGGTTTTCAATACTTAGGGCTGCTCGCGGTGCCAGTCGGCGCGCCCATCCGCGTGTTACTTCAGCATGCCATTTTTATAGATATTTTGGAATTTACATTCTGATGGTTATGCGGATACCTTACGTGTGTTCAGTTTTTTCCTAGAATTATTTGCTCCGCTTAACAAATCCTGTGGCCTTGAAAAGGAAAGACACATTTGGTAGTATTTTTTTGGCAAAGAGAGATGTGCATCTGCCATTTTTTTAGTGTATGTTGATATTTTTTGTATTAAAAGCTCAAAACAACCAGTTTGTAGTTCACAAAGCAATCTTTCTTGTTTGAACTTAGTTATGTACCTCCTTTTATAATTTTAAAAAGTCATGGGCTTCCATGCAAAGAACTTGATAGTGTCAACGAATTATCTCCATCTACATGCAAAAGTCCAAGCTTAACCTGCAGTTTGTATGTGGAAACAATATCACCCTTTAAAGCATTGACATTATAAATTAGAACGTTGTCTTTGTTGTCTCCTGTGTTTTAGCTGCATTTTTTCTTTGCTAAATACTTACCAGTAGTCTAAATTCTTACATCATTTTCTTATGTGATCAAAATATGCAAGGATGGTGTGAGCGAGTCTCAGTCTAGCCAAGTACAGAATCTCGAGGTTGATCAAATAATAAAAGCTGAAGAGTACCAATTTTATTGATTTTTCTCATAGAAAACATGTTTGTTGATTCTCACTGCATATATGTGTTTTTTCACTTAAATTTTTCAACACCACTACTGATCCTTTAGTCCCATGCTCACAATACATGTCAAAATCACAACTTTAATTTTCCATGTGTATTTGTAACACCAATCTTGTTTCGCCGCCATTCTTTCTCACTCTAATGCTTTGTTAGACTCACAGGTGAAATGTTTGAGTAATCTTGCCATGAACTAACTGCTCTTCTTTCTCTTAACAGTACTTTCAGGTGGAGTACACATAGGACAAGCTGCAGAAAATACATTCAGGAAGATGATGACACCCTTCCACTAAAGCTCGGAGACAGCAACCTGAGCTGCGTGCGACACTCGCTTCATACTTGGAACCGACAAGAGGGCCAACATCACGATGAACTGGTCATGGTTTCGCCACCATGCCAACATCCATGAAGGCGACATCGGCGCCTTCCATTTCAAGCGCATGGAAGGGCATCACCTCTCCCTCAACGTCCATCGTCTCTAGATGTAACTCCATCAGCAACACCTACCGCCTATATATATGAATCATCTATCGTATTTAGCTTATCTCTAAGACTTCCCTGCATTGTGATGGCCCAATGAACACGTTCACAACTGCACCAGCAAGGCAGGTGCGCAAAGGACCGCACAGGAGGCGCGCCCCAACCACTAGTACATGTCTACACCCTCATAACAGGAGAGTTACCTCAGGAGTTAGCCGAGGACCTTCGCGAGCTATGTTTGGAGATAGTCCCAAGAGGCTATTTAGCGACATTGGAGATTCAGTCTACCTTGATGGAAAAGATCAGAGAAGCTCAGAAGACAGACAAGGAGATTGATGAGATAAAGGAAAAGATGAGCAAAGGAAAAGCCAAGGAATTTCGTGAGGATGAGCACGATACCTTATGGTTTGAGGACCGCGTTTACGTGCCAAATGATCCGGAGATCAGAAAGTTGATTTTACAAGAGGCCCATGATTCACCGTATTCAATTCACCCAGGAAATACCAAGATGTATTTGGATTCGAAGGACACTTTCTGGTGGACCGGAATGAAGAAGGATATTGCGGAGTATGTAGCAGTTTGTGATGTATGTCAGAGAGTGAAGGCAGAACATCAGAAGCCAGCAGGATTGCTACAACCATTGCCGATACCCGAATGGAAGTGGGATAAAATAGGCATGGATTTTATCACGGGTTTGCCCAGGACTCGTTCAGGCTACGACTCAATATGGGTTGTAGTCGACCGTTTGACGAAAGTAGCTCATTTCATTCCAGTGAAGACCACTTACACCAGTGCTAAGTTGGCGAAGATATACATGACCAGGATCGTATGTTTGCATGGAGTTCCGAGGACCATTGTATCAGACAGAGGAACCCAGTTTACCTTGAAGTTTTGGAAGCAGTTACATGAAACATTGGGAACCAGGCTAGAATTTAGTACAGCCTTTCACCCACAGACAGATGGACAGACCGAAAGAGTCAATCAGATTTTGGAAGACATGCTGAGAGCTTGTGCACTAGATTATGGATCTAGTTGGGACGACAATTTGCCATATGCAGAGTTTTCTTACAACAACAGTTATCAAACCAGTTTGAAGATGGCCCCTTTCGAAGCTTTGTACGGAAGGAGGTGTAGAACACCGTTGTTATGGGACGAAGTAGGAGACCGTCAGTTGTTTGGACCAGATTTGATTAAGGAGTCTGAACAGAAAGTGAGGTTGATTCGCGATAGGCTCAAGGTAGCCCAGTCCAGGCAGAAGAGTTATGCTGATTCTAAACGAAAGGAGACAATTCACGAAGTCGGAGACAGAGTTTATCTTCGAGTATCACCACTTCAAGGAGTGAAGCGCTTTGGAGTTAAGGGAAAGCTAGCGCCCCGTTTTATCGGACCATATAGAGTTTTGGAACGTATGGGAGAAGTTGCCTACAAGATGGAATTACCCGAAGGATTGTCAGGAGTTCACGACGTATTTCACGTTTCACAGTTGAAGAAGTGCCACGTAGAGATGGCTGAGATACCACTGAGAGATACAGTTCCGCTGGAAGCGATTCAGCTGGAAAGTGATTTGACCTATGAGGAGAAACCAGTTAAGATTCTTGAGTATGCCAGCCGAGTCACCCGCAGTAAGGTTATCAAGTTTTGCAAAGTCCAGTGGAGTCACCACACGGAAGATGAAGCCCCCTGGGAGCGAGAGGAAGATCTACGGAAGGACCACTCTCACCTATTTTCTAGCCAACCCGAATCTCGAGGGCGAGATTCATCTTAAGGGGGGGTAGGTTTGTAACATCCCAAATTTTCAATTTGGAATGTTATACATAGATCATCATTGCATAGCATATTTTATTGCATTTTGGCAAATCCTCGATAAATCCTAAGCAACTCAAGGACCCTCGGAGAGAGTTGGGGATTTTCCTGATTTATCATATTTGATTTTCATCAAATAATAAAACGAGGATTTTGGTTTTAATTATTTTCTCTCCGGAAAAATATTTCACATTAAAATAAATGAGAGGAGAAAATATGACTTCTCCAAAACAATTGAAATATTGGAGGAAAAATATTAAAATCATATAGTGGATTTTATTCAGATTTTATTTGCAATTTTAATTGCATTAAAAAAATTGCACGTTTTCAAAACTGCATTTTTGTGTCAAAAAATGTTCACCTTGTTCTAATTATTTTAATTAGACGGGGAAATTTTGTTTTATCATTTTTGGATTTTTATTTATTTTTCTGTGATTTTTTTAGATTCCGCGGAATATTTAAAAGAAAAACATCGCGCCCGACCGGGCCGAGGCCCAGCCGAGCCGGCCGGCCCATCCCGCGCCGTCTCCCTCGCGCACACGCCTGCGCCGCCGCCGGTGTCCGGCTCGGACACGCCATCGCCGCCGCCTTGCCCCCTCCTCCAAGCAGCCCCCCCTCTCTTATATACCCGCCGCCGCCGCCCCCTCCCTCACCCCGAGCCCGCCCCAAGCCGCCCCGCCGGAGCCGCAGCGCCGCCGCCCGAGGAGCTCGCCGCCGGCTCGCCGTGCGCCGCCGCCGACGTCGCCCCTCGCCGCCGCCCGAGCCCCGCCACCCCCGCCGCCCTCGCCGACCCCGCCGGAGCCCCAAGCCGCCCCGCCGGAGCCCGTCCCGACGAGGTACCGAGCCGCCGCCGCCGCTTGCCGGTTTTCTAAAAAAAACCGTTCGTTTTTTTCTAAACCCTAGATCGGTTTATTTTTCTTCGGTTTTATTATTTAGTGAACGTTCACCGATCCGTTCGTTTTAATGAACGTGTTCGTCGGATTTTCGCTGTTAACAAACGTTCGTTCGTTTAACTGCTCGTTAGTTTTCTTTTTCGTCGGATTTTTCCGCGATTTTTCCAGATCTCGATTTCAGATCAGATCTTCGTTTTCGTTTAACTTTTCGCTCGTTTATCGGAATCAGGCGATTCAAGCGCCTAGAGTTTCGTCTCGAAATTCTCTTTCCGTTTAACCTACTCAAAGAAGTTTTTGCTACTGTAAAATTTGACCTAGATCCAGATTAGTAAATGAAGCTTGTTTCTT
The DNA here is from genome assembly GCF_018294505.1 of Triticum aestivum. Taxonomy (NCBI): domain Eukaryota; kingdom Viridiplantae; phylum Streptophyta; class Magnoliopsida; order Poales; family Poaceae; genus Triticum; species Triticum aestivum. The sequence goes on along the minus strand of NC_057802.1, from coordinate 456,549,137 downwards.
TCGCCGTTTGACTTTCGTTGCTTCGTTCGAGTTGATTCTTTTTGCAAACCGGAGTTCTTAAGTTGAACTTTTGGTTGGATCTTTCATTCGAGTTTTACCTGTGCATTAGATGAGTACTTATTGTTTGCTTGTTTGTTTGCGATAGAGTACCCGGAGTGCGCCGCTTGTTACTTCGAATCTCTAGGTTTCGCGGATCATCAGCAAGGCAAGTAACACTTTGATCATACTTTTCCATACCCAGTTTTATTTGCACTAGATCAATCCTCAAACATTGCATGGTTATGATCTAATTAAACTGTGGGTATTGGGATGTAGTTGAGGTAGTACCTATTACCTGTGTTATTTATCAAACCCTTGGGAGTTACTTCTACGTTTGCTATTATATTGCCATGCTATGCTCGTAGACGTGGATTGGGTTTGAGAGATATTCATGACAGATGTGAGATTGTTAATTAATGGTTTACTTAAGGTGGCAACTAAAACTCACATCTGGGTGGATTGAGGCACCTGGGGAACCCAGTGCTGCCTGTATTTTTGGATATCCCGGGGTACCCGTGTGATCATCCTATGGACCGCCACCCAGGCTCAAAGGGATCATAAGATTATTCATGCTAGAAACTTCCGTGTGCAGCCACAAGCTATTATGGGCTCTAGCATAGTTGAGTAGGTTACATGATCTCTTGAAGAGGTGGGCTAGCAGATGTAGGGGAAAGTAGGTGTAACTGTCCATCCGGAGTAAAGGGTGATTGTTTCTGAAAGACTGTGTCTCGGTCATCCGTTTCTCAAACATCATGCAGTGCGAGAATCAAGCGGGGGCGATCGAGTCTTGTGGGGAAAAGTGCACAAACCTCTGCAGAGTGTACAAACTAATCATGGTTAGCCGTGTCCCCGGTTATGGACAACTTGAGTATCTAGTACCTGGATTATCATGTGAATCTCATCACCATGTTACTTTAATTAATTTTGTTGGGTTAATGATGACACTTAATTGGGATTGAGTTGGAGGTACCTTCTCAATGTTTAACAACCACCATGATAGTTAAACATAACTTATTCCTTTGCAGTAGGGAAAAATTGGCTTTTCGCAAAACTGTACCATAGAGCTTTCCACCAGCCATATATGCATGTAGTATAGCATTATTATGTTCATTATTCTCTATGTGTTATATTGCCAGCATATTCCATGTGCTGACCCGTTTTCGGGCTGCAACGTTTCATGTTGCAGACTTTTCAGACGACGAGTAAGGTGCCTTAGGTCGTGGTCTTATACTCAGTGATGCCGTTGGAGTTGATGGACTCACTTATCTTCCAAGTCTTCCGCTGTTATCGTTTTTAGATGGCCTTAAGCCATATTTATCATACTTATTCTCTTTTGAGATATTCGATGTAATAGGTGTGTGATTGCTACTCTGTTATAAATCCTCCATTTGTACCGTGCGTGTCAGCATTACTGATCCAGGGATGACACTGGTGCACAGCAGCACAGATTATTTGAGGTCTGGTCGCTACAATGCACGCAACCTCTTTCATGTCTCCCACGCGACCTCGAGCTGTACCAGCTGCCAGCCGAGAAGGACCTCGTGCCCGGGTGCTGCTCCCGCGGATCCTCCCTCCGTCGCCCGGGCGGGGCATGGGTTGGGAGGGTCGCTCAGGTCCGCCTTCGCCGCTAGGGTTACTGCGGCCGCCGCCCCATGGCCCCCATCCCTGCTCGTTCATGCGTCCCTGCGCCACCACGTCCGCCTTCTCCCACATCTTCTCTTCGCCTCATCAACTTCCTCTTCTACAGGGTGGACAAGGTTAATCTCCTGCATCCCATCGTGAGAGAGATCCCGACCGCGCCCTGAAGCCCAAGGCCAGGATGGCCCGGGTCCTCCAGGGGCTGGAAGCGGACGTCAATGCTTAGTTTTATAACAAGCAGCAATGGCCTTGCGAGCAAAAGCCACTATCCATCAATGACAAGAAAGAGGAGATCCACAGGAAGGTGAGCAGATTCCTACCATGTGTCAGCATGATTTCTTTTATTTCTTCTGTGAGCCCAAAACTCTATTATGGTACTATGATTACAATCAATTTGGTTGAAACATGACACGGCATATGGTTAGCAATTTCGGTTCTGTGCGTGAAAATACATTCGTCAGAATATAGGTCTACTTGAACCTCTGCTTCAGCTGCTGAACTGTTATACCATTGTAGAATTCTTATATTGATTCTACATCAGCGTAAAGGCCTTTTGTTCATTGTAAATTTCTCAACTTTATATACAACTAAGTTAATTAGAACGATGTCTTCCTACAAGTCGGCTTGTAGAGGGGCCGAAATCCTATTATTTAGCTCAATATCAAGCCTGCCAGATGTACAGCCTCGTTAACCTATAATTTACTGAATACAACTTGGTCTCATAAATATATATCATTATTAGAGACCTGTATAAGCTTGCATGCCTGCCTTGGAAGAGAAGAAATCAGTCCATCCTAAGTTGAAGGAGTCCGAGAAAATAGCAATGCAAAATGATCAAGAGAAAACTGCCACTTTGGAGATATACAATAAGGTATTCCAGTTCCACTATTCAACATAATATGCCAATGCCAGAAGTTTTTTTTTTTGCTTATGAACATTGACCGCAACAACTGATTTCAGACTTCCTTCCTTGGAATTAGATAAAAGAAACTAAGAAACTATTGGCTACGTGTGTTTTCTTGGACAATTTAGTTTCCTCATATGATATATGGCTTCGATATTTTGGATTATCCATTTGCTATAGCTCGTGCCTGGTGGTGCTACTTTGCAGCAGAGTGGCACTTGCTGGACGTCGGGTGGAGGAGATCCGGTGCCGATGGACCGCTCGCGCCGGTGTCCGAGCTCTTGGAGCCGCCAGACTCACCGTCGCCATATGGAGACAGGTCGATGGAGGATGATGGTGTTGGGGTCAGTGAGTGGAAGGTGGCGCCAATGAGGATGTGGAGGAGGACTTGGTCGAGCCGGGTCCGTGAAGATTGTTTTTTAGATGGCCGCATGATGCAGGAGCAGTAGAGGCGTTGTGTTGAGCCTTGGGTTCTTCCGTCGATCAGTTAGTACGTGCCCTTGGCGTTGTGTTGAGCCTTGGGTTCTTCCGTCGATCAGTTAGTACGTGCCCTTGGTCGCCTGCACGCCTCAGGTACAACTCACCTCTCGTCTCTCCCCCCTACTATTATGGATTGAACATGAGGATAAATTGTTGGGGCTGTAGATAATGTCAAGATTTTTTATTGTTGTTGCTTCCATTTAGCTTCCTGTTAATGGTTTTTGGTTCATGGCATTCGCCTTTTAGCTGGATGTCAGACCAAATAAAGAGAGATCTTGCACTCAGTTTCTTTACATGCAGGTTCATCTCGTGTATCATGAAGAAACTTCGACAGTAAAGAGAGCAGAGCTATTATCTCAACAACAGAATCTAGATAATTTAATCCATGAGCATTTTCATGCATATGCTTTTATTGGTGTATTTGGAGTGTTTATGATGCTGAGCCATGTGAGAACTATTCAACTTTTTTTGGGGGGGGGGGGGGGTGAAAGTGAGCTCGTTCCTGACAGAGGAATTATTCAGGAACAAAAGGTGAGATGTCTGATAAAACACAACTGCACTTTTTCTCCTATCTTCTGCAGTTTGTCTTGGTACAAAGATCGAAAACATAATATTGGTATAATAATTTCCATTTGTTTGTCATGAACCTTGCAGTTGGATTGCTTCTGCACTAGGGGAAAGCTCGCATTATTATAAGAGTTAATGGCTATTACATCCAAACAGTATATACATGTTAAATGCGTTTACCCTGTTCAAGAACTCGTCTGATTAACTAGTTAACTTGCTGATTAATCCCTACTTGCAGGGTCATCGAGTAGCCGATAAACTGATAAATCGTCAGATTAATTAATTAGGTGGTCGATTAACCTATTAATCCCCTACTCGTCAGCCAACTGAGCAGCTACCAGTTAACGATTTACTTAACAATTATTATAGTGATTTGAACAATTCGGCTAGAGGTAAATAAATTCTTAAGTGAACTAAGAATCTGTGGTAAAATAGTTGCCCATGGTAGTGCAATTTCTTGTAGTCCACTTGAAATGTCCCATGGTAGTGCAAGTTCTTGTAGTTCAGTGATCTCATTTCAAGTGATTGTGTGTTGCTTTTCTTCAATTCCTCAACATGTTAATCCAATTGAGTGATATAATTCATGGACCTGATTTCTTTGACATATTTAACGGGTATGGTACTATTTGTTCAAGATTCACCCCGTTAACATCAGAGCAGCACAAGAAAGATGTGCTTGAGAGGTTCTTACAAGCCCTGTACATATCTCCAGCTACTTTTACTTTTATTACAACAAGGTTCTAGTGAACAAAAGTTTGCTCAGCTAATGTTCATAACCATTTAATTTGTTGGGTACTTTTACATTGCATTTTTTATAATGATATGGGCATGCGACTGTTGCATATAGAAAGGGTCTCATTTGTTCATGGAACTTGGGGTGATACGATCTTTGATGTATGAGCCATCCTATGTGAATTCAGGTTTTGAGTTCTTCCTTTGTATCCTACCCGATACTTGAAATATTGATTGTTAGGCATAGCTTAACTTCCGCAGTTGCCTTCATATTCTTCTGCTGGTAAAGAAGGGCAAAATATGCACCACAGAAAGCAAGGAGAAGATAGATTTATCTTCCTCTTACGACTTTTATTAGATAGGACACATTATTTTTGTTTCAGTCATACCTTTGTTCCGAACGACGCTGTTGTGTAAATTCAACATTGATGTTTAGTGTTATGACATATTTGCACAAACTGAAATTTTGATCCCTTGGAATGTTGCAGCTGCTGACAATCTAATAGCAAAGGAATTGACCCTCAAATTTGTAACCAAGATTACAGTTGGCGAACAATTTGCAATTTATGTAGTCACACCAATCTGACCTTAAGGAGTCCCTGCCTCAGTCTCTGCAAGAAATTCGTTTCTTTCAGTTAATCCCTATTTTGTAAAAGCATTATAGCAAATACTCCCTTATATTATGGGACGGAGGGAGTATTAGGAAACCCCAAATCTAAGATTTATTGAGATATGGAAATCTCATTCGACCTTGTAATTTCAATCTTCTCCCAGTGAATATATTTCCATTTGAGTGTGTTATGACCGGTTTGGTCTATACCAGAAAGAGGCCCACCGGGCATTAGTATTAGGGGCTTGACCCACAAGTTATCTTAGGCAAGTTATATTAGGCAAGTTATCTTAGGCTAAAGTTATAAATACTAGTTGTAAGACACCCTTTGAGGCAAGCAATAAAGATATTATAATCTTCTGTTGCCCGGCTCCCCAAGGAGCCGGAACCCTGGCCGCCGCACCTAACCCTAGCCGCGACGGCGCCCCATCGCCGGCGCGCCCGCTCCAGCCCACGTCCTCCTCCTCCTTGTCCATACAATCTACGCCGGAGGCCCGGTAGGAACCCTAGTCCTACCAATTTGGTATCCAGAGACACCAGGCCGATCATGTCGCTTCCTCCATCACCGCCGCCGCTGCCATCCACCTCCGCCCCACCACCGCTGCCGCCGGCCACCTCCTCGCCGATGACGGCGATCACGTCCGGCACCATCACCACCACCGCGCCAGCGACGACCACGGCGGATCCGCCCCCGCTCCTTACGCCCGAGGAGGTGTCGGGCACCCTGCGAGAGCTCGTCCAAGCCGTCCGGGGCATCACCCTCTACCTCGCCGGGAACCAGCCCCGCCGCCGAGCGCCGCCACCACCGCCTATGGGCCGCCGCCGCTCCAGTGGCCCGCCCCGGCCTTCCAGGCGCCCCACGGAGGGGCGCCTCCGCCGCCGCTCCTGCTGCCGCACTACCCAGCCGCGGGAACGCCTTGGCCAGCGTGGCCGACCACCACCGCATCGCTGGGGGGCCCGCCTCAGCAGTTCCTCCCAGCGCCACCGCCGGCCCCCACGCCGCCGGCGACGGTGCAGCAGCACCACCACCCGCGTCCCGCCCTACTGGCCGGCCCCTTCACCAGGTGCAATTTCCGCCCTCGCCATCGCCGATCCCCGCGTGGGCGGCCGGCTCGTCTCTGGACCCGGTGTATACTACGGCGCCGGAGCACCCAATGCCCTTCCTCCGATTTGACCGTCCCTCCAGCTCGGCGAACTACGCCCCAGAGATCCCCGACCCGGCACACGCACTGCCGTTGACTGCAGCTCCCGGGCACGGTGGCCCGACACCCCCTCGCTTCGCCAAACTGGACTTCGCCACTTACGACGGCACGGAGGACCCCCTTAACTGGCTCAACCAGTGCGAGCAGTTCTTTCGAGGGCAGCGGACGCTCGCTTCGGATCATACCTGGCTCGCGTCCTATCATCTCCGAGGCGCGGCACAGACTTGGTACTACGCCCTCGAGCAGGACGAGGGCGGCATGCCACCATGGGAGCGCTTCCGGGAGCTTTGTCTCCTCCGGTTCGGGCCTCCTATCCGCGGGAGCCGACTGGCGGCCCTCGGCCGCTTGCCTTTCACATCCACGGTGCAGGACTACGCCGACCGCTTCCAGGCCCTGGCATGCCATGCGCCGGGCGTCTCCGCGACTCAGCGCGCCGAGTTATTTGTGGGCGGATTACCGGACCATATTCGCGTGGACGTCGAGCTCCGGGATCCCCCCGACCTCCAGACGGCCATGTACTACGCCCGGGCCTTCGAACAGCGGGCTCAGGCGCTGCAGCAACCGGCCGGCCGGGGCGGCCGCCATCCCAGTCGACCAGCGCCGACTCCACCATCATCGGGCCGGCTTCCTCCAGCCATGACGACCGCACCTCCGGCCACCACCCGGACCTTCCGTCGGTTGTCACCGGCCGAGCAGCAGGAGCGTCGCCGTCAGGGCCTCTACTTCAACTATGATGAGCCCTACACGCCGACCCATGTCTGCCCCCGCCTATTTTACTTGGAGACGGCCGACTACACCGAGGCGGACGACTCGACCGACGAGCCACCAACCGCGGCGATCGCGGACACGCCCGCGGATTCCACGGCGACGGCGTGCGTCGTCTCCCTCCACGCTCTCGACGGCATCCGTGGCGAACGGACCATGTTGTTATCGATGACGGTCCATGGCGAGCGGCCGGTGGCCCTGCTGGATACTGGCTCCACCCATAACTTCCTGCCCGCGGCGACCATGCGTCGGCTAGCACTGCCGACCACGGGCGGGGAGCGCCTGCGGATCACGGTGGCAAACGGCAATCGCCTCCGGTGCCATGGGCTCGCCCGCGACGTTCCCATCTCCATCGGTGGCGAGCACTTCTCCATTACATGTGCAGGCATCGACCTCGGCTGCTTCGACTTCATCCTCGGGGTGGATTTTCTCCGGACCCTCGGGCCCATCCTGTGGGACTTCGACGCACTCTCGATGACGTTCTGGCGGCTGGGTCGCCGCATCCGGTGGGACGGCCTTGGGGGCGCCGCGCCAGCCGTGCCACACCTCCAGCTGGCCGCCGCGTCCCAGGAGGCCGAGCACCCCCTGCTGGATCCCCTTCTGCAGCAGCACAGCGACCTCTTCGACGAGCCATGAGGTCTTCCACACGCCCGGGTGTACGACCATCATATTCACCTCGTACCGGGCTCCACCCCCGTGGCGGTTCGGCCCTACCGCTACCCTCAGCTGCAGAAGGATGAGTTGGAGCGACAGTGTGCCCTTATGCTCGCGGCAGGCATCATCCGGATCTCCACGTCGCCCTTCTCTGCGCCGGTGCTTCTCGTCCGTAAGTCGGACGGCACGTGGCGTTTCTGCATCGACTATCGCGCCCTCAACGCGCTCATGCTCAAGGACAAGTTCCCTATACTGGTGGTCGACGAGCTCTTGGATGAGCTCCATGGGGCGCGCTTCTTCACCAAGCTCGATCTCCGGCCGGGCTATCATCAGGTGCGCATGCATCCAGACGACATCGCCAAGACGGCGTTTCGCACCCACCATGGCCACTTCGAGTTCTTGGTGATGCCCTTCGTCCTCGCCAACGCCCCGGCGACTTTCCAGGCCCTGATGAACGACGTCCTTCGACCCTACTTACGGCGGTTTGTGCTTGTTTTCTTTGATGACATTCTTATCTACAGTGCCACCTGGGCCGAGCACCTCCAGCACGTCGCCATAGTCTTCAACGAGCTTCGGGCGCACCACCTCCACCTTAAGCGCTCGAAGTGCTCGTTCGGGACACCTACCGTCGCCTACCTCGGCCATGTCATCTCGGCCGACGGGGTGGCTATGGACGCTGACAAGGTGGCGGCCGTCTCTGCATGGCCGACGCCTCACTCGCCGCGGGCTCTCCGCGGGTTCCTCGGCCTCGCCGGCTACTACCGGAAATTCATCCGGGAGTTCGGGCTCCTTGCGGCGCCCCTCACGCGGTTGCTTCGCCGCGACGCTTTCGCCTGGGACGACGAGGCGACGACGGCGTTCGAGGCCCTCAAGGGGGCCCTCACGACGGGCCCGTCCTCCAGATGCCCGACTTCGACCGCCCGTTCGTGGTGGACTGTGACGCCTCGGGCGCTGGGTTCGGCGCCGTGCTTCATCAGGGCGATGGGCCCCTCGCTTTCTTCAGCCGGCCTTTCGCTCCACGCCATCTTAAGCTGGCGGCATACGAGCGGGAGCTCATTGGCCTTGTACAGGCCGTTCGTCACTGGCGGCCATACTTGTGGGGACGGTCCTTCCACATTCGCACGGACCACTACGGCCTGAAGTTCTTGCTGGACCAACGGTTGTCGACCGTGCCGCAACACCAGTGGATCAGCAAGCTCTTCGGCTTCGACTTCTCCATCGAGTATCGGCCGGGCCGTCTTAACATCGTGGCCGACGCGCTGTCCCGTCGCGACTCCGACCTTGTTTCCTCTATCGACGAGTCCGCCGGGGCGGCCCTGTGCATCCGCTCCGGGCCGACGTTCGGTCTCTTCGCCGACATTCGCCGCGCCACTGCGACGGCCGACGACGCCGTCCTTCTTCAGCAGCAGCTCACGGCCGGCGACCTGGAGGAGCCTTGGCGCTTCTCTGACGGACTGCTTCTCCATGGGCGCCGGATCTTTGTTCCGGCGCATGATGATCTCCGTCACCAGGTGTTACAGCTCGCCCACTCGGCGGGTCATGAGGGTGTGCAGAAAACACTCCATCGTCTTCGCGCCGACTTCTACATCCCTGGCGATCGCGCCCTGGTCCGCGACTGGGTTCGGTCTTGTCAGACATACCAGCGCAACAAGACGGAGACCCTGAGGCCGGCTGGCTTACTTCAGCCTTTGGAGGTGCCGTCTCAGGTTTGGGCGGATATCTCCATGGACTTCATCGAGGGCCTTCCCAAGGTGGGCGGCAAGTCGGTCGTTCTCACGGTGGTCGACCGCTTCTCGTACACGGTGGCGTCAGTGGCCCGGGCCTTCTTCGACGGCATCGTCCGTCTCCACGGGTTCCCTGCTTCGATCGTCAGTGATCGGGACCCAGTGTTCACGGGCCATGTCTGGTGCGATCTCTTCAGGATGGCGGGTGTCCAACTCCGCCTGAGTACGGCGTTCCATCCTCAGACAGATGGTCAGTCCGAGGTGGTTAACAAGGTCATTGCCATGTATTTGCGTTGTGTGATAGGTGATCGGCCTCGCGCTTGGGTGGATTGGCTCTCTTGGGTGGAGTACTGCTACAATACCTCTTATCACTCTGCCCTGCACGCGACGCCGTTTGAGGTGGTCTATGGTCGACCACCCCCGCCTATACTTCCGGTGGACCCGGAGACGGCTCGGACGGAGGTTGCGGGTGACCTTATCCGCACTCGTGACGAGATGCTTGCTGAGGTTCATCACTGTCTCCTTCAGGCACAACAGCTGGCCAAGCACTACTACGACGATCATCATCGCGAGGCGGAGTTCGCGGTGGGTGATTGGGTGTGGCTGCGTCTCCTCCACCGCTCTACGCAGTCACTCGACCCGCGCGCGAAGCGCAAGCTCGGCCCTCGCTACGCCGGGCCCTTCCCTATCTTGGAGCGCATTGGTAAGGTGGCCTATCGTCTTCAGCTTCCAGCCCACGCTCGCATCCACAACGTCTTCCATGTTGGGCTGCTCAAGCCTTTCCGTGGTGAGCCACCGGTGGCTCCTCCGGCGCTTCCTCCACTCGCTGATGGTCGCATTCTTCCCGAGCCGGCAAAGGTGTTGCAGGCGCAGCTCCGTCGTGGCGTCTGGTTCGTCCTCGTTCAGTGGGCGGGCCTTCCGGAGGAGGAGGCTACTTGGGAGCAGCGTGACGAATTCCGCCAACACTATCCAGACTTTCAGCTCGAGGACGAGCTGTTTGCGCAGGCGGGGAGAGATGTTATGGCCGGTTTGGTCTATACCAGAAAGAGGCCCACCGGGCATTAGTATTAGGGGCTTGACCCACAAGTTATCTTAGGCAAGTTATCTTAGGCTAAAGTTATAAATACTAGTTGTAAGACACCGTTTGAGGCAAGCAATAAAGATATTATAATCTTTTGTTGCCCGTCTCCCCAAGGAGCCGGAACCCTGGCCGCCGCACCTAACCCTAGCCGCGACGGCGCCCCATCACCGGCGCACCCGCTCCAGCCCACGTCCTCCTCCTCCTTGTCCATACAATCTACGCCGGAGGCCCGGTAGGAACCCTAGTCCTACCAGAGTGCATGTCGGCATATTCTCTGATGTGTGCCCTTTTTGGTTTTCAATACTTAGGGCTGCTCGCGGTGCCAGTCGGCGCGCCCATCCGCGTGTTACTTCAGCATGCCATTTTTATAGATATTTTGGAATTTACATTCTGATGGTTATGCGGATACCTTACGTGTGTTCAGTTTTTTCCTAGAATTATTTGCTCGGCTTAACAAATCCTGTGGCCTTGAAAAGGAAAGACACATTTGGTAGTATTTTTTTGGCAAAGAGAGATGTGCATCTGCCATTTTTTTAGTGTATGTTGATATTTTTTGTATTAAAAGCTCAAAACAACCAGTTTGTAGTTCACAAAGCAATCTTTCTTGTTTGAACTTAGTTATGTACCTCCTTTTATAATTTTAAAAAGTCATGGCTTCCATGCAAAGAACTTGATAGTGTCAACGAATTATCTCCATCTACATGCAAAAGTCCAAGCTTAACCTGCAGTTTGTATGTGGAAACAATATCACTCTTTAAAGCATTGACATTATAAATTAGAACGTTGTCTTTGTTGTCTCCTGTGTTTTAGCTGCATTTTTTCTTTGCTAAATACTTACCAGTAGTCTAAATTCTTACATCATTTTCTTATGTGATCAAAATATGCAAGGATGGTGTGAGCGAGTCCCAGTCTAGCCAAGTACAGAATCTCGAGGTTGATCAAATAATAAAAGCTGAAGAGTACCAATTTTATTGATTTTTCTCATAGAAAACATGTTTGTTGATTCTCACTGCATATATGTGTTTTTTCACTTAAATTTTTCAACACCACTACTGATCCTTTAGTGCCCTGCTCACAATACATGTCAAAATCACAACTTTAATTTTCCATGTGTATTTGTAACACCAATCTTGTTTCGCCGCCATTCTTTCTCACTCTAATGCTTTGTTAGACTCACAGGTGAAATGTTTGAGTAATCTTGCCATGAACTAACTGCTCTTCTTTCTCTTAACAGTACTTTCAGGTGGAGTACACATAGGACAAGCTGCAGAAAATACATTCAGGAAGATGATGACACCCTTCCACTAAAGCTCGGAGACAGCACCCTGAGCTGCGTGCGACACTCGCTTCATACTTGGAACCGACAAGAGGGCCAACATCACGATGAACTGGTCATGGTTTCGCCACCATGCCAACATCCATGAAGGCGACATCGGCGCCTTCCATTTCAAGCGCATGGAAGGGCATCACCTCTCCGTCAACGTCCATCGTCTCTAGATGTAACTCCATCAGCAACACCTACCGCCTATATATATGAATCATCTATCGTATTTAGCTTATCTCTAAGACTTCCCTGCATTGTGATGGCCCAATGAACACGTTCACAACTGCACCAGCAAGGCAGGTGCGCAAAGGACCGCACAGGAGGCGCGCCTAGGGCGCGCCCCAACCACTAGTACATATCAAAGGGATGTTACATTGGAGCAACGGAAACGACCAAAGCTAACAATAAAAAGTGGTGTTCGATGTTAGGGAACTCTTATATTTTTCATAGAAATTTATAAGATTATGATCCTTGGAGAAGTTCGCATGTGGATGATTGATAAGTTAGATTCCATTCCACGAGAAGGATTTCTATGCACTTATTTCTCCATGATAGAATAAAACAATCTACGGACATGACATGACAATCGCAAGGTTTCCAATTCATGTGTTATTGGAGCCCTATTGATAACTAAAACCTTAAAAACATGCATCTATTTTCACCAATTAGGCGTGCCTACGCATAACTAGTTAGAGAGGTTCAAGTAAAAAGGCTTGCTTTGGTTATGTTTGATGGTGTGTTTGCGTCGAGGAGATCACAATTATCATTTACTAAATTCTCCATTTTGTTAAGGATTGGTGCTATGTGCAAAATCACAGATTAATCATAATTTGTATGTAGTTTTATCAGCCCAAACTCCTCATTTGCACTATCTTTTTTTGGAACTAGGAACTCATATGTTTTAAAACAATGAAAGGAAAACACATCTTTGGTACTAGTATGATTTTACAATGATTTTGCGTCATTAACACCTTCTTGTTCTTTCGATAAAAGTACATGTTTATTAACACCTCATTATGAGGAGAGGATATCATTAGAAGAACACCCGTGAAAATTTCTTTTCACGCTTCTAGAGTGCAATTTGAAGGTAGTGTGGGGTGCCCTGCTCCTCCTAAGGTACGAGTTTTTGCATGGCGTGTTGCGACTAATTCCTTGGCCACTCTTGCAAATAAACTCAAAAGAAAGCTCGAGATCTCTGATATGTGTGTGCTCTATGTGGGATGGAACGCGAGGATACCTTCCATGCCTTATGCAGATGCCCAATGGCGCGAAGCTTATGGATGGCGATGGAGAGTGTGTGGAGTATGCCTAAATTGGAATCCATCTCCAATACAGGACCTGAATGGATCATTCATTTGCTGGATAATTGCAATGTTGATCAGCGCCTACCAGTTATAATGACACTCTGGAGGAATTGGTACGTGCGAAATGAAGTATATCATGAGAAGCCAGCGCCTCCTGTCGAAGCGTCTAGGAGATTCCTATGTGGCTACATCGACACATTGCTCCACATACAGCAGCACCCCACGGCTGACTTAGCAAAAGGAAAGGAAGTTGTCTCATACAACCGGCACATAAGTCATGCACGCACACATGCTGCGTCGGCGACCTGTACAAGACCTACGGAGTACTGGTGTAGACCTCCGGCCGGATACGTGAAACTCAACGTGGATGGATCATGGAAGGAAGAAGATGGTACAGGAGGTGCCGGAATGATTTTACACGACCACAATGGGGCAGTCATCTTTGCTTCATGTCGTTTTATTCTAAGGTGCGCAAGTGCTCTAGATGCTGAAGTAGCAGCTTGTTTGGAAGGTGTGACCCTTGCCCTTGAATGGAGTAAGGACCAACTCATCGTCGAGACGGATAGCGAGACGGCGGCACGTATGATCAGAGACCAGGAGGCGAATAGATCACCTGTAGCGGCGATGGTGGAGGCGACAAAGCAGCTATTAGCTCAGCGACCACATGAAATACTAGCCGTTCGTTGCGAGCAGAATAAAGCGAGTCATGCACTCGCACGTATGGGTTCTTCTCTTTCTAGAACTGCTGTTTGGTTAAGATGCGTACCTGATGAGCTTAACCTGCTGTGTGAGCAGGATTGTAATGTTCCTGCTTAAGTAATGGAAGTGCTTTATTCGCAAAAAAAAAGAGTGCAATTTGACCAGCGTTACGACATCACTTGCTCGTGCCATTGGTCTTACAGTGTGGATCCAGCACCATGTCGCTGACATATTCCTGATGTGTGGTTTTTTTACCCAGAAATCGTAGAACAATCATTCTATTGTACAATTAATATATGAAGTAAAATATGAGTGGGGCGTTTTGGTGACAAGGCTCCATGGCGCCCAATTTATTTTTTTAAAAACAAAATTCAAACTTTCGTTTTCTAAGCAAACATGAAGGAAAAAAAGACAAGTATACAAGGATGAAATGTACATGTGCGTAAAAATTCAGAATGAAATACCTTGAAATGCGATCTATAAAAAACAAATTCAATATATTTGTACAGCCCTCATTTCAACATATTTCGTTCTAAAAATGTACACACATGTACATTATGCCTCTATGTATATCTGTATATTTTTTCAAAAAAATTGGAACATAGAAATATGAATTTTGAAAATTGCAAATGGAGAACTCCGTGGAGCCTGGCCTCCAAAAGCAATGTTTGGTAAAAAAAATGTACAAGAAAAAGGAAGAAGAAATAAGCCAAATGACAGCTATAGAATTCCAGGCGTGTGTTTGGCCTCTCTTACTACGTGATCTTTTAGAGGTATCTCTTACCACGTGATCTTATTCACTCAGCAGTACACCCATAGATATTGCGCATAACTAAGTGGGCAACAGTTGTGCAATTTAATTGCAACAGAGGAGTGGCCACGGTAGATGATTTGTTTAGGTAAAACGCAGAGTGGGTGCGTGGGAGGAGAATCGGCCGGTGGCAGGACGGCAAGAGGACGCGGTGGCTCGTGCTGATTTGCGGAAAGGCATGGCCCAGCCCACTGCGTCGCCTCTTCTTTATGTTTCTTCATGTACTGCTGCTGCTGCTGTTAATGACGAACATGTGAGCTTAGCTCTTCCTCACCTCCACCCATTCAAGCCAACCCATCACACTGCTCAGTGGGCCACCTTATCTCAGTGGACCCGTACGTGTGGTACACCACTTCAAGAGCGTGAGGATCAAAGGATCTCAACTAAGTTTAGACAGAGTATTTAAGATTTTTTTTAGAGTTATCTGAACTTCAGTTAGTACAATGATGGAGTATCATGACGGGCGTCAAGGTAAGAAAGCCTTTCACCAATCTAAAACATTGAATGGCACTCTCATTTGTGTACTAACTGAACGGTCCCGATGCCATCACGTTGTGTACTACGGGATGCTTATTCAGGGGCACTCAACTGGTACTCGAGAACGGCATGGCACGTACTCATACGGTTGGCTTTATCTGTAAGCATGGGCACGACGCGTCAACTGATGGCGTGCCGGCCTTTTTTCCTACCTACAGTAGCAGTACTAGAGTCGATGAAGGACCAGCGAGAATACCGTCCCTGCAATATCTTACCTCTACGGAATTTTGCTGTCGTCCGCTCGCTCATATCTGTCTTCTCATTCCCGTTTGTACCATGATCGGTCCCTGCGTCCACGACCGTCACCTGGCAACAACCAACCAACCGAACATGCCTCCCGTTACAAAACCGTGCTTCGAAGCAATGCCAAGCGAGTGACAGCCAGCAGCGCAAGATCACTAGCGTCGCCGCAGCCTTACAGGAGAGATGGCACCGACCGACCAGGAGGAGCTGCGCTGTTGCCCTCTTTCTCAGCAAAGCCTCGTTCCGGCCGGGGCTGGAATTTTTCTCTCAGGTGTACCGTTTGATCGACACCGAGAGATGGAGCCATATTATCATTGGACAGCCTTGAGTCTTGACCACTCTACCTTAATTAGGAGGTGGGACGGCGTGCTTGTTGCTCGACGCAGCGGTTAGTAGCATTGACAATCTGCGCAAAATATTATACTCCTCCTGCTAGCTTTGTACTCCCTCTGTAAACTAATATAAGAATATTTAGATCACTATTTTAATGATCTAAATGCTCTTTTTTCGACAAAGGGTGATATATTAATATCAAGATGATATCAAGTACACCCGGCCTCTGCAACAACTCAATGCCACGAGTAACTCGAGGCATCAAGGATGCACACAGCCAAAAAGAAAAAAGAAAAAATAACAAAAGAAAAAATAGAAGATCTAAGACACGCCGTAACCAACAGCGATACCAAGCACTACCGTGACAACACACGGGCTACGAGTAGGTTCTCCAAAAGCAACGTCTTCAAGAAGATAAGGACACATAAGTGTCACCGTTGCCGGAGTCAGTCAAATAGTAAATCCTGAGTTTTCACCCTGAGAGAAGAATTGAGCAACATCATGCAATGCCTTCAACAAGGTAACGATATCGAAATACCGCCATTGCCAGGTACGACCGGCGAAGGACACACCATGGGTTTTCACCCTGAAACTCCATTCCAGGTACTGAAGTAGCACCACCAAACGCAACCACGAAGTGTTGTTGCAACCGCTGGACCACCCCCTTCGTTCCTGCAATCCTTGACAATGCCGAACACAGACAAACGCCCACATGTGTCGTGTTCTAGACCACTCGGCAACGAATATGCATAATCCTCGTGCACAAGGACCATGGAACATCACATCTCAGAACGTCTTCAGCCTGAATGTTTGGCATTCCATCCATTGTCCATTGCTCACACACACAGTTCTGATGAGAAAAGCTGTGCTCCCATGAGCTAGTTGACTGGCGGCGACGCGACTGCCAGGAGCCACCGGAACCCACGATAAGGGCACCTTCGGCAGACCCATGTCATTCTCGCCATCAGCTGATGACAAACTTGGGAAAAGGATCCCTTCAGTTGTCCAGTTGCAGCCGTGGTTGTCCATGTCCCTAATCTGCAGATTGGAATCAGATCGGATCACAGTCAAACCGCAAGTGACCGCCGCCGCCATGGATGACATCTCCGTCTTCAAATTTAAGAGTGTTTAGATCACTATCTAAACGCTCTTATATTTGTTTACGGAGGGAGTACAATGCAAGGTGCTCAGGGAAGATGCTTGAAGAAATAAACAAGACTTCGTTTAAGCACCGGTGTTTATTTTCTACATGATAGACGCTTACTTAGACGTCCCTTATGTAGAAATAAGCACTGGTGATTGAAAAAAAATCGATGTATTTTTCTAAACACTTCACTAAGCATTTAGCATTGTACAATGCCGTAGTGTCTAGCAGTGCCTGCAGATGTTTAGATAGCCTCGAAGCCATCGGCGACGTGTCAACCACACGCTTGCTGGCTTGCTGCACTGCACGCGATGGATGGTGGCCGGCTTGGTGGGTGCAAAAGCCTCGACTTAACATTTCTGCAAGGACCTTAATTATTCGGTAAAAGATGCGTACGTTGACTCGATCTCGTTTTGCAAAACCCTGGACCGGCGACGGCATGTGACGTGCTGTTGCCGAGCCAGCCAGCTACCGTACCTGTGCACTAGCTGCCCTGTGGTGTGCTGTGCTGTGCAGATCGACAACAGTCCATCGGATGGTAGCTTGCTTCTGTTTCTCTACTACCGGTGCCCGTATATCATATGGTGGCATGGCATGGCGCTGGTGCCATGATGTTTCTTCTTCTTTTTCTTGAGAACGTGCCAATATGGCAAGATGCGTGTGTCTCTCTCTCACTGGACTTTGCTGTGTGCATGGGAATGGGACGATGATGGGTGCAGAGAATGGTGTCCCTCCCCTGTCCCGTGTAAATTGCAAATGGTCAGGATGTCAGCCTCAGGCTAGATCGGCTAGATCAGTTATCATGTGTAATTACCAACATGTTCCAAAGGGTATTTTCCGGTTAGATCGTCGCTTCACTGAAGGGAAACCTAATCTAGTTAGAGTCGCCGCCGCCGTTTCCGAATCCTAAGGCGCCAAATTTTTATTTTTTATTTTGATGGGAACTAAGACGCCAAATAGAGTGCAGTTCTTTTTTAGACAAAAATAGAGTGCAATTGTATGAGGCATACTCCCCTTGACCGGAACGGGCCGGCAAAGGAAGGCATCTGCCAACTTGTATGCGGCCCATTTAGTACTATAGCGGTAGTCTTTTTTTTCTCGTGTTTTTTTGGCCGGTTCTTTTTCTCTTATTGTTTCAGTGCGTTTTTAGGCCGGTTTTTGTTCATCTTTTTCTAAACTTTTATTTTTTTCTTTTTATTTTTACATTTTAATTTTCTTGAAATTTTCTTTTTCAAAATCCGTGAGCTTTTCCAAATTTCATAAACTTTTTTTTTCCAAATTCCGCAAAAGAATCAAATTTGTGATTTTTATAAACTCATGAACTTTTTAAAAAAAATTGAGAACTTTTTAGAATTTCATAAATATTTTTTCAAATTTGTAAATTTTTCTCAATTTGGCGAACTTCTTTCAAATATGTGAAGTTTCTTAAATTTTTTATGAACTTTCTTCAAATCCATGTTTTTTCTTCAAAATCATCAACTTTTTTCAAATACATGATTTTTTTGGATCCGTGAATTATTTTTCAACTTCATAAACCATTTTTCAAATCCGCAATCATTTTTTCAATTTTGTGAATTTTCTTTGAAATCTATTTTTTTTCTTCTGAAAGTCAACGGTCAATGGTTGACCGGTAAACCGTTGACTAGGTGAGGAAGCAGGTGGGAGCAACGACCGAGCGATCCTTGCATGCGAGCATGGATGGGCTGGCCCACACCAGCGAGCACGTGAGCGCCGGTTCGCTCTATGGCGCTTAAAAAGCTAAGTAGGAGCTCCCCAGTTCTACTACCAGGTGATCTCGACCCATTTGGGAGGGAAATTGAAGGCCTGTTTTGCGATCTCCATCAATCCAAGGGGACAACCATGCAAATGGCCATTGCTTCCTCCTCCCCGCATGGGAGGATGGCCTGGTTGATGGATCGGTAGATCTCAGAGTCGGATTTGTTGCCCGACATGTCGGAGAAGGCCGGAGATCACCGAAAACGAAGCTTGGTGGCGGAGTGAAGTGACTAGGGTTTGGTATGGGATGCGGATGGGGACAAATATATGTGGGGTCGGGGTAGGCCGGCGTGGGCTGGATTCGATGTGATAGACGCGCCCGAGCCTCTTCATATCTGCCCCACATTTGGGCCGGATATGAGGGGTGCCGGTCATCCTAGACGTATGCAGCCAGTTTGAGGCGCCCGTTTTGGTAAGAATTTTAGTGACCAGACACTGACCGGGACGTCCGTTCGGACGTATAAGGAGCGTTTGAGGAGTCCAGCTGTAGATGCTCTAACTTTTTGCATAAAAGAAGACCTATCCTTGATTTTCTTTTGTAAAGGTTGCCTTGAAACGATCTGTGTGCAGGTTAAGGGGCTCCTTGGGATCCGGAGCTAATCATTTGCTGAGAAATACATTGGATTACCTTCTTCTGTTGGTCGCACTAAAAACAGTGTGTTCAAGTACGTGAAGGACATAGTTTGGGCAACAGTAAGAGGGTGGATGGAAAACACCCTATCTTGTGGAGGAAAATAAATCTTGATCAAGTTTATTTCATAGGCTATCCCTACGAAATTTTTGGTGAGGGCAGTAAGGATGGTGAGCGCAAAACAATGGAGGTATCTTGGGAGGCAATGACCAGACCGAAGCGTGATGGTGGTCATAGCGAAGAGGCGATGACCAGGCCGAAGCGTGATGGTGGTCATGGCTTTCGTGATATCAGACTCTTCAATCATGCATTATTGGCGTGTCGGGCTGAGAATCCTAATAAACCTGGAGGCTCTAAGTGCTCGGGTACTTACCGTGGTCTACTTCCCGGAAGGATCGATTTTGCCAGCCTCCATTAGATCAAGGCTATTGGCCGTGTGGAGATCCCTTTGCGAGGGAACGAACGTGGTCTACTTTGGGATCATCCGGCATACTGGAGATGGGAGAAGCCAAGTTCTTTGACAATTAGATCTCGCGAGATCATAAACTGAAGCCAATTGGTGCAAATGCATCAACGTCGCTGGAGTACGTGAGTGAACCACTTAACCATGTTGCTCGTGCATGGAATAAAGAGGAGGTCAGCAAGCACTTGATCTTGGTTGATGTAGACATGGTCTTTAACATTTCGTTGAGCTCTGATACGTCTCCAACGTACCTATAATTTTTTATTGTTCCATTCTATTATATTATCTGTTTTGAATGTTTAATGGGCTTTATTATGCTCTTTTATATTATTTTTGGGACTAACCTATTAACCGAAGGCCCAGTGTAAATTGCTCTTTTTTTTGCCTATTTCAGTGTTTCGCAGAGAAGGAATATCAAACAAAATCCAAACGGAACAAAATCTTCGCGAGGATCTTTTTTGGAACAAACGCAATCCAGGAGACTTGGAGTGAAAGTCAAGGAAGCAACGAGGCGGCCACGAGGCAGGAGGGCGCGCCCAGGGAGGTAGGCACGCCCCGACCCTCGTGGGCCCCTCGTAGCTCCACCAACCTACTTCTTTCGCCTATATATACTCTTATACCCTAAAAACATCTAGGGAGACACGAAACCACTTTTCCACCGCCGCAACCTTCTGTACCCGTAAGATCCCATCTTGGGGCCTTTTCCAGCGATCTGCCGGAGGGGGATTCGATCACGGAGGGCTTCTACATCAACACCATAACCTCTCCGATGATGTGTGAGTAGTTTACCACAGACCTTCGGGTCCATAGTTATTAGCTAGATGGCTTCTTCTCTCTCTTTAGATCTCAATAGAAAGTTCTCCTCGATGATCTTGGAGATCTATGCGATGTAATACTCTTTTGCGGTGTGTTTGCGGAGATCCGATGAATTGTGGGTTTATGAACTTGATTATCTATGAATATTATTTGGTTCTTCTCTGAATTCTTATATGCATGATTTGATATCTTTGCAAGTCTCTTCAAATTATCGGTTTAGTTTGCCCTACTAGATTGATCTTTCTTGCAATGGGAGAAGTGCTTAGCTTTGGGTTCAATCTTGCGGTGCTCGATCCCAATATGTGACGCCCCCGATTCAATCGTACACTAATCATACACGCAAACGTGTACGATCAAGATCAGGAACTCACGGGAATATATCACAACACAACTCTAAAAATAAAATAAGTCATACAAGCATCATAATACAGGCCAAGGGCCTCGAGGGCTCGAATATAAGTGCTCGATCATAGACGAGTCAGCGGAAGCAACAATATCTGAGTACAGACATTAGTAAACAAGTTTACCTTAAGAAGGCTAGCACAAACTAGGATACAGATCGAAAGAGGCGCAGGCCTCCTGCCTGGGATCCTCCTAAACTACTCCTGGTCGTCGTCAGCGGGTTGCATGTAGTAGTAGGCACCTCCGGTGTAGTAGGAGTCGTCGTCGACGGTGGCGTCTGGCTCCTGGGCTCCAGCATCTGGTTGCGACAACCAGGTAGAATGGAGAGGGGGAAAAGAGGGAGAAAAGCAACCGTGAGTACTCATCCAAAGTACTCGCAAGCAAGGATCTACATTACATATGCAGGGGTATATGGGTAAAGGGCCATATCGGTGGACTGAACTGCAGAATGCCAAAATAAGTGGGGGATAGCTAATCATGTCGAAGACTACGCTTCTAGCCACCTCCATCTTGCAGCATGTAGGAGAGAGTAGATGGTAAGTTCACCAAGTAGCATCGCATAGCAAATCCTACCCGGCGATCCCCTCCTCGTCGCCCTGTTAGAGAGCGATCACCGGGTTATATCTGGCACTTGAAAGGGTGTGTTTTATTAAGTATCCGGTTCTAGTTGTCATAAGGTCAAGGTACAACTCCGGGTCGTCCTTTTACCGAGGGACACGGCTATTCGAATAGATAAACTTCCCTGCAGGGGTGCACCACATAACCCAACACGCTCGATCCCATTTGGCCGGACACACTTTCCTGGGTCATGCCCGGCCTCGGAAGATCAACACGTCACAGCCCCACCTAGGCACAACAGAGAGGTCAGCACGCCGGTCTAAATCCTATGGCGCAGGGGTCTGGGCCCATCGCCCACTGCACACCTGCACGTTGTGTGGGCGGCCGGAAGCAGACCTAGCCTAGCAGGCGTTCCAGTACAATCCGGCGCGCGCCGCTCAGTCGCTGACGTCACGAAGGCTTCGGCTGATACCACGACGCCGAGTACCCATGACTGTTCCCGCGTAGTTGGTTAGTGCGTATAGACCAAATGGCCAGACTCAGATCAAATACCAAGATCTCGTTAAGCGTGTTAATTGATGTAACCGCGGACACTGACCAGGGCCAGGCCCACCTCTCACCTAGGCGGTCTCAACCTGCCCTGTCGCTCCGCCACAAAGATCCACCCAGAGGGCCGTCGGGACAAAGGTCCTTTCAGCCCCCAAACCGTGAATCACTCGCAGATGCTCCACGAGCTGACCAGACTTTAGTCACCACATGTATCATGTATAAAGTACACAGTATATACCCGTGATCACCTCCCTAGTGATCACGACCCGATAGTATAGCATGGCAGATGGACAAGAATGTAGGGCCACTGATGAAACACTAGCATCCTATACTAAGCATGTAGGATTGCAGATAAAGGTAACAACAGTAGTAGCAAGGACAGGCTATGCATCAGGATAGGATTAACGAAAAGCAGTAACATGATACACTACTCTAATGCAAGCAGTATAGAGAAGAGTAGGCGATATCTGGTGATCGGGGGGGGGGGGGGGGCTTGCCTGGTTGCTCTAGCAAGAAGGAGGGGTCGTCAACACCGTAGTCGAACTGGGGGTCGCCGGCAGTCTCGGGGTCTACCGGAAAGAAGTAACGGAGGGGGGAACATAATAAATAACAGAGCAATCAAAGCAACACAAAGCATGACATGGTGATACGCGGTGCTAGGGGTGACCTAACGCAGTAGGAGGTGATACCGGCGAAGGGGGGAAACATCCGGGAAAGTATCCCCGCCGTTTCGCATTTTCGGACAGATGAACTGGAGGGGGAAAGTTGCATGTTTGCTATGCTAGGGATGTGTGGCGGACGAACGGGCTGCGTATTCAGATTCGTCTCGTCGTTCTGAGCAACTTTCATGTACAAAGTTTTTCCCTCCGAGCTACGGTTTATTTTATATTAATTTTTAAAGTTTTAATCAATTTCTAGAATTCCTGAAATTATTACTAATTTTGAATTAACTTGAATACATGCTAAGTGCACACATGAATTCCTACCCAGAGTGTATGACAAGTGGGGCCAGAAATTCAGCATAGTCAAAGTTGACTGGGTCAAAAAGTGAGCAGTGTTAGGGGCCCACATGTTAGGATTTTAACAATTTCTAAATGGATTTACTTAATCTAATTAGAGGGGTCCCACATGTCATTTGCTATAGACTAAGTTAACACTAATATAATCCTAAACTAACTTTTAATTAGGCTCTTAACTAATTGGGCTGGCCCACTATGTGGCTGTGCATCACGCACAAGCACACACAGGTGCACGACCATGGCTAGCAAAAAGGCAACGGCTTCAGCTAAGTATTAGCAGCGGCAGTAACAAGAGCAGCTCCAGCGGCAGGACGAGCAGCAACAGGGGAAGGAGCGCAGCAGTAGTAGAGCAAGCAGCGGCATGTAGAGGAGGGTAGCAGCCGCGGCAAGGCAGCACGCAGTAGCAGCGGCAGCTAGCAGGAGCAGGGGCACGGGCCGGGCAGACGCGAGCGCGCGGCCTGGGACGGACAGTGGCGCGGGGGAGCACGGCTACGGGCGCGGCGAGCACGCGCGGGAGCTCGGCCGGACACAGGGTACGGTGCGGGTGGAGTGGCCAAGGGCGACAGGAGCAGAGTTTCAGACGCGGTGACGGCGAGCGCGGCATCGGCACTCCGGTGGCCATTTGGCCCGGGGGTTTGGTCCTACAGGACGAGCGCGACGCTCCGCGCCCGAAGGTGCAAGAAGCACGAGCACCTACGTCCGGTGACGGCGGCGGCAGCGAAGCCGAGCGGAGGTCGGAGCATGGCTACGGTGGTTGTTCGCTACGAGGCACATGCGGTAGCAGGGAGATGGGGAAAAGATGGTGGTGCTCACAGTGATGATGGGGGCAAGCTAGGGGAGGTGCAGGGGTGGTCGAAGAGGAGCTGACGGCGAAGAATCCGGCGATGATGCGGCGGTGGCTGAAGGCGGAGAAGAACTCGATCCCGATGGTGCGGCGGAGTTGAGGTCGAGATGGTTCGCGTAGAGGACGTAGACGACGGAGGTGGAGCTCCCGAGCAACTCTAGGGGGCGGGGGAACGGCGGTGGCCACGGGATTTGACGACGGCGCACACCGGTTCCTCACAGGTGAGCTCCAGATCGAGGGGAAACGAGGCGAGGTGGAGGAGGGGGATAGTGGCTAGGGTTTTACCAGGGGTCACGGGGTCGGCCTTGTAGGAGCGGGGGAGCCGGCCGATGGCCGCCACGCAGGGCTCGGCTCGCCATGGCCAGGGGATATGCGCCACGACCCCATGCCTCCCTGTAGCAGAGGAAGGGGACGAGGGGGTGGCCTGGGCCCCTTTCTCTTTTTTTTCGGCTTGTTGGTCCGAGTGGTCCGTTAGTTTTAGGTCTATTCTTTTCTTTTTATTTCTCCTTTTTCTTTTTCTGTTTATTCATTTCCTACTGTTTTATACTCCCTCCGTTCCTAAATATAAGGTGCATTAGTTTTTCAAAAAGTCAAATGTTACCTATGTTTGACCAACTATATAGCAAAATATATAAATATTTACAATAGTAAATATATGAAATATAAAAATACATTTCATGGGGAATCTAGTGATAATGATTTGGTAGTCTAGAAGTTGATATTTTTGTCTATAAGCTTGGTGAAAGTTAGACAAGTTTGACTTTTTGAAAAAATAATACACCTTATATTGAGGAATGGAGGGAGTATTAAATTGAGCTAACAAATGATTTAGTTAAACATGCAATTTATCACAATAATATTAGGTAAGGTATTGAGTTAGCACCAGTAGTTGCAAATTATTTTGAGAAGCATTCATATTTATTTTAAATTGGAAAGCCCCATATAACTGCTGATGGAGTAGTTTTAAAGTGCTTAGGGGCATTCTAATATTTTTTTAATGTTGATTCCCACATGAAAATTAGTTACTGAATATTTGGAACCCATCGAACATTTTTATTTGACAGTTTGAAGAAATAAGAATTTATCTTGTTATTCGAAATTTGATTTTGACTCTGATTTTCATCAAGTGGCAAATTGGCTTAACTTAACATGATGACATAGCCCATTAGGGTGAGGTTACTGTAGCTCAACTACCGGGGTGTTACAAATCTCCTCCACTACAAGAAATCTCGTCCCGAGATTTTAAGAGGTGGAGTAAAGGGGAAAGTCCTGGTTACGAAATTCTATCAGTTCTTCTCGGTCTTGGTTGCTCTTCCTGAAGTAGTTGATCCTCTTTGTTGATGTCTTGATTTCTCTGCTTTAGGTCATCATGATGAAGTCGGCATCCTTTCTTCGGAAACCCATCGTACTTACGAAAGAATAAAGGGTGGTTATCCCGGAAGAACGGACCTCTGCAAAGTTGACTACATGGTAGCTAACATCGGGGAAGGTGGCGGAAAGCAACTGTCGAAGTGAAACTTAAGAAAATTTCGAGAGGAAAGTAAGAAGGTAACATGAGAAGTTTAAGCGGGTAGGCAATCGTTCGATGCCTGAACAAAGTGTGAGAGGGGTCTAGAGCAACGAGAATAAGTATTGCGTCTGATACCAAAGTAGATTACTAGGAAGATGACCCATGAATTACATACGAAATCAAGCCCGAGGGATAACTTTGGCAACATGGGTGTACAGGCGAGTCAGGTTTCAATCCTGTGGAACTGTGGGTTATGGGCCCACCATGTGGGTTAAAAGTAGGAAGGGCGATGACGTCTTGCACGATCATGTAAGCAAGGTATGTCAGAGGATAGCCCATCAGTTATGTCGGCAACAACATCAGTACCAAGGGCGAGGGACGAAGAGAACCATTTTCCTACTCGTTGAACGAGGCGGACCAATAGGCAAAGTTCTCGTCCATCGGTGGTTACCGGAATGTTATCAACAATAGTAGTAGGGTCTTGCTTGATAGAATTGTACACTGAGGTGTTTACATAAGCAGGAGAATATTACTGCTTAGATCATATAGACCTCAAGAAAGGTCAAACCAAACAATGGAAAGAAAAATATGATTATCAGATTAAACAGAACAATGGAAAGAAAAATGTGTTTAAACACATATTTCAGGGATATATTCTTCCCAAGGACAAGCAGATCATGATATACACGATACGACTCCAAGTATGTAACCATTCAGACAAAAATGGGCAAGGAATTGATGAGGTTTACACATGCAACAGTGTTTGGATAATTGATCAAGAAAATTTAGTGTTGTGCTTCAAATGTTCTTATTGAAAATCGGGTACCACATGCATGCTTCGAGATAGCATTGACATGGTCTTCAAGCAAAGGTCAGACGGATACACAAAGGATTCATCAGGAACAACTTATAAAATAAGTTTTACAATTTCCTCATGGAAGAATGGATAGCATTGCTAAAAGGAAAATTATAACAATAGGTCCTCCGGTCAGGTTTGCTAGGCATGACATGACCTTACCGGGTCATAAAATACCAGTGTTATAACTCTTGGAAATATATTCCAACCATCATATCTGACTGAGATTCAGATCTGATTGGTGTCAGGATACCTCAGGCTCAGGATGCTTGATAAAAAAAGGTGCAACACCAACTGACGAGATGACATTGTAAGATTCTCGGGAAATGACTATGGAAGTGAGTTCCGAGACAAGGGTTCATCATCATTAAACCAAGGAGAGGATGAGGGGGGTGGCTGATGGACTCAGCGGCAATCCATCGAGATTTGCACAATTATGTGAACATGGAGATAACATTTGTCAGATCAAATGATATAATGATGTATGCCCGAGGAAAACATACGCAAGTAAACATTGGTTGAAAGGTACACCCGAAATATGGGCTGGGTTGCACGACCAACGTCGGAATGGCGATTGAGCAACCAACACTCTAAATTGGAATTATTCTCCAATAACTCTGAAGCAATAGGGTTGCTAGAGATATTAAATTCGCACAACAGAGTTCACTCAACATGGGGACCAAGAAAAGAATGGTGATGGCGAGAAGCATCACTGTATCACGAATTCTTAAAAGATGGTGAAATTCTCACAACATTGATGACATAAGAGATGGTAATGTTCCAAGGTAAACAAGAACAATTACTGGATAGCAAGGAACTCAAGGTATAACACCAAACATGAACAAGTTTGTGTTGGTGGGAAGGCAATAAAGTGGTCGATGATAATACAATTCATCGAGGGCAAGGATGGTATTTCACATCATGAATTTGATTGATATCCTGGAAGAGCTCAGAATGTTGATGATGATCATGACACAATGGCCGGGAGAGTTCATGAAGATGTAATCAATCGGCGATGACATCAAGTCAAAGTAATGATGAAGCGAATGGCTATTGGAACCATGGGTACGACACAAACTCGAAATCAAGTTTGTTGTTCAAGGAGAAATGATATGACGAGGAAAATCGACGTAAGATTAGCTCATCGTTGAAATTTGTGCTCCGGGAAGGACCAGGTAGCACAGTTAAAATCAGCACGATAATGATATAGCCAATCAGGCTAGGAATGACTTGAAGGATTATTAAACTCATAAGCAACGATAATTACTTAGAGTTATTGAATCGTAGTGCGGAATCAATTCACTTATCGGTGTTCTCGAGTGACTAATAACTCAGAACCCACAGAAAATCTGAAAACGGTGAGAAGCAATACTAGATGAAGACTCATAGGAAGCAACACAGTTCTTTGATATTCTCGAGATACCGGAGGGCAATACTCGAAGGAAGATCAAAATAGAGGTTGCGGAGATGTATCGATCAACAGAAGACAAGTATTATAACTTGACTGAGAAATGGAATCAAGGAGAAAATGTGGTCGGAACCACGATTGCAAAAAGGCCAGATCCCAGATATGAGATGAACTTATACCAAGGGAATAATTAATGTAAGAGAAGCTTTAATGATAAGATCCACATCGTTTCCATGGGCATGAACACAAGTTCAAGGTCGACTCCCACTTCTCCAATGTATGACCGTTCATTCACTGCTCTAAATAAAAATGATTTCAGTGTCAAAACCTACATGGTGAATTACCAGAGGAGTATGACCCGTGAAACCTTTCGGGTTCACACATTAAGGAAGGCATAGGTTCAACCCATCGGGGCACCTTTCCGGCCCTCTCTATGGCGCGCCCTAGGGGAGTCCTACTCCCACCGGGAGTAGAATTCCCCCTTTCCTAGTAGAACTAGGAGCCCTTCCTAGTAGAACTAGGAGCCCTTCCTAGTAGTAGGAGTAGGAGAGAAGGAAAGGGAAAAGTGAAGAGAAGGAAGGAGGGGGCGCCGCCCCTCCCCCTAGTCCAATTCGGACGAAGCCTTGGGGGGGGGGGCGCAGCCTCCCCTCTCTCTTTCCCCTAAAGCCCAATAAGGCCCATATACTCCCCGGCGAATTCCCGTAACTCTCCGGTACTTCGAAAAATACCCGAATCACTCAGAACCTTTCTGATGTCCGAACATAGTTGTCCAATATATCGATCTTTACATCTCGACCATTTCGAGACTCCTCGTCATGTCCCCGCTCTCATCCGGGACTCCGAACTACCTTCGGTACATCAAATCACATAAACTCATAATACCGATCGTCACAGAACTTTAAGTGTGCGGACCCTACGGGTTCGAGAACTATGTAGACATGACCGAGACACGTCTCCGGTCAATAACCAATAGCGGAACCTGGATGCTCATATTGGCTCCCACATATTCTACGAAGATCTTTATCGGTCAAACCGCATAACAACATACGTTGTTCCCTTTGTCATCGGTATGTTACTTGCCCAAGATTCGATCGTCGGTATCTCAATACCTAGTTCAATATCGTTACCGGGAAGTCTCTTTACTCGTTCCGTAATACATCGTCCCGCAACTAACTCATTAGTTGCAATGCTTGCAAGGCTTAAGTGATAAAGTTATTAGTTGCAATGCTTACCGGCAAGAGTGAAGGAAATATGCCCTAGAGGCAATAATAAAGTTATTATTTATTTCCTTATATCATGATAAATGTTTATTATTCATGCTAGAATTGTATTAACCGGAAACATGATACATGTGTGAATACATAGACAAACAGAGTGTCACTAGTATGCCTCTACTTGACTAGCTCGTTAATCAAAGATGGTTATGTTTCCTAGCCATAGACAAAGAGTTGTCATTTGATTAATGGGATCACATTAGGAGAATGATGTGATTGACTTGACCCATTCCGTTAGCTTAGCACTTGATCGTTTAGTATGTTGCTATTGCTTTCTTCATGACTTATACATGTTCCTATGACTATGAGATTATGCAACTCCCGTTTACCGGAGGAACACTTTGTGTGCTACCAAATGTCACAATGTAACTGGGTGATTATAAAGGTGCTCTACAGGTGTCTCCGAAGGTACTTGTTGGGTTGGCGTATTTCGAGATTAGGATTTGTCACTCCGATTGTCGGAGAGGTATCTCTGGGCCCACTCGGTAATGCACATCACTTAAGCCTTGCAAGCATTGCAACTAATGAGTTAGTTGCGGGATGATGTATTACGAAATGAGTAAAGAGACTTGCCGGTAACGCGATTGAACTATGTATTGAGATATCGACGATCGAATCTCGGGCAAGTAACATACCAATGACAAAGGGAACAACGTATGTTGTTATGCGGTTTGACCGATAAAGATCTTCATAGAATATGTGGGAGCCAATATGAGCATCCAGGTTCCGCTATTGGTTATTGACCGGAGACGTGTCTCGGTCATGTCTACATTGTTCTCGAACCCGTAGGGTCCACACGCTTAAAGTTCGATGACAGTTATATTATGAGTTTATGTGTTTTGATGTACCAAAGGTAGTTCGGAGTCCCGGATGTGATCACGGACATGACGAGGAGTCTCGAAATGGTCGAGACATGAAGATTGATATATTGGACGACTATATTCGGACACCGGAATGGTTCCGGGGGTTATCGGATATATACCAGAGTACCGGGGGTTACCGGACCCCCCGGAGGTTATTGGGCCTCATGGGCCCAAGTGGTGGAAGAGGAGAGGCGGCCAAGGGGCAGCCGCGCGCCCCTCCCCCCAAGTCCGAATTGGACAAGGAGGGGGCGGAGCCCCCCTTTCCTTTCCCCCTCTCTCTCCTTCCCTCTCCTCTCCTACTCCAACATGCAAGGGGGGGAGTCCTACTCCCAGTGGGAGTAGGACTCCTCATGGGGCGCGCCAAAGGGTGGCCGTCCCCCTCCCCCTCCTCCACTCCTTTATATACGGGGAGGGAGGCACCCCTGGAGACACAACAATTGATCCCTTGGATCTCTTAGCCGTGTGTGGTGCCCCCCCTACCATAATCGACCTCGGTCATATCGTAGCGGTGCTTAGGCGAAGCCCTGCGTCGGTAGAACATCATCATCGTCACCACGCCGTCGTGCTGACGGAACTCTCCCTCAAAGCTCGGCAGGATCGGAGTTCGAGGGACGTCATCGAGTTGAACGTGTGCTGAACTCGGAGGTGCCGTGCGTTCGGTACTTGATCGGTCGGAACGTGAAGACGTGCGACTACATCAACCGCGTTGTGCTAACGCTTCCGCTTTCGGTCTATGAGGGTACGTGGACACACTCTCCCCTCTCGTTGCTATGCATCACCATGATCTTGCGTGTGCGTAGGAATTTTTTTGAAATTACTACGTTCCCCAACAGGGTATACAATAGGTCTGGTACACAGCATGGCATACTTTATAGAACCTATGGCTGAGGCATAGGGAATATCTTTCATTCTCTCTCTATTTTCTGCCGTGGTCGGGCTTTGAGTCTTACTCAATTTCACACCTTGTAACACAGGCAAGAACTCTTTCTTTGACTGTTGCATTTTGAACTACTTCAAAATCTTGTCAAGGTATGTACTCATTGAAAAACTTATCGAGCGTCTTGATCTATCTCTATAGATCTTGATGCTCAATATGTAAGCAGCTTCACCGAGGTCTTTCTTTGAAAAACTCATTTCAAACACTCCTTTATGCTTTCCAGAAAATTCTACATCATTTCCGATCAACAATATGTCACTCACATATACTTATCAGAAAGGCTGTAGTGCTCCCACTCACTTTCTTGTAAATACAGGCTTCACCGCGAGTCTGTATAAAACTATATGCTTTGATCAACTCATCAAAGCGTATATTCCAACTCCGAGATGCTTGCACCAGTCCATAGATGGATCACTGGAGCTTGCACATTTTGTTAGCACCTTTAGGATCGACAAAACCTTCTGGTTGTATCATATACAACTCTTCTTTAAGAAATTCATTAAGGAATGTAGTTTTGACATCCATTTGCCAGATTTCAAACAATGTGGCAATTTGCTAATGTGATTCGGACAGACTTAAGCATCGCTACGAGTGAGGAAATCTCATCGTAGTCAACACCTTGAACTTTGTCAAAACCTTTTTCGACAAGTCTAGCTTTGTAGATAGTAACACTACTATCAGCGTCTGTCTTCCTCTTGAAGATCCATTTATTTTTTATGGCTTGCCGATCATCGGGCAAGTCAACCAAAGTCCACACTTTGTTCTCATACATGGATCCCATCTCAGATTTCATGGCCTCAAGCCATTTCGTGGAATCTGGGCTCATCATCGCTTCCTCATAGTTCGTAGGTTCGTCATGGTCAAGTAACATGACCTCCAGAACAGGATTACCGTACCACTCTGGTGCGGATCTCACTCTGGTTGACCTACGAGGTTTGGTAGTAACTTGATCAGAAGTTACATGATCATCATCATTAGCTTCCTCACTAATTGGTGTAGGACTCACAAGAACAGATTTCTGTGATGAACTACTTTCCAATAAGGGAGCAGGTACAGTTACCTCATCAAGTTCTACTTTCCTCCCACTCACTTCTTTCGAGAGAAACTCCTTCTCTAGAAAGGATCCATTCTTAGCAATGAATGTCTTGCCTTCGGATCTGTGATAGAGGGTGTACCCAACTGTCTCCTTTGGGTATCCTATGAAGACACATTTCTCCTATTTGGTTTGAGCTTATCAGGATGAAACTTTTTCACATAATCATCGCAACCCCAAACTTTAAGAAACGACAACTTTGGTTTCTTGCAACACCACAGTTCATACGGTGTCATCTCAACAGATTTAGATGGTGCCCTTTTTAACGTGAATGCAGCTGTCTCTAATGCATAACCCCAAAATGATAGTGGTAAATCGGTAAGAAACATCATAGATTGCACTATATCCAATAAAGTACGGTTATGACGTTCGGACACACCATTATGCTGTGGTGTTCCAGGTGGCATGAGTTTGTGAAACTATTCCACATTGTTTTAATTGAAGACCAAACTCGTAACTCAAATATTTGTCTCTACGATCAGATCCTAGAAATTTTATTTTCTTGTTACGATGATTCTCTACTTCACTCTGAAATTCTTTGAACTTTTCAAATGTTTCAGACTTATGTTTCATCAAGTAGATATACCCATATCTGCTCAAATCATCTGTGAAGGTCAGAAAATAACGATACCCGCCGCGAGTCTCAACACTCATCGGACTGCATACATCACTATGTATTATTTGCAACAAGTCTGTTGCTTGCTCCATTGAGTCTTTAGTCATCTTGTCCATGAGGCATGGTTCGCAAGCATCAACTGATTCATAATCAAGTGATTCCAAAAGCCCATCAGCATGGATTTTCTTCATGCGCTTTACACCAATATGACCTAAATGGCAGTGCCACAAACAAGTTGCACTATCATTATTAACTTTGCATCTTTTGGCTTCAATATTATGAATATGTATATCACTACGATCGAGGTTCAATAAACCATTCGCCTTGGGTGTAAGACCATAGAAGGTTTTATTCACGTAAATAGAATAACAATTATTCTTTGACTTAAATGAATAATTGTATTGCAATAAACATGATCAAATCATATTCATGCTTAACGCAAACACCAAATAACACTTATTTAGGTTCAACACTAATCCGAAAGTATAGGGAGTGTGCGTTGATGATCATATCAATCTTGGAACTACTTCCAACACACATCGTCACCTCGCCCTTAACTAGTTTCTGTTTATTCTGCAACTCCCGTTTCGAGTTACTACTCTTAGCAACTGAACCAGTATCAAATGTCGAGGGGTTGCTATAAACACTAGTAAAGTACACATCAATAACATGTATATCCAATATACCTTTGTTCACCTTGCCATCCTTCTTATCCGCCAAATACTTGGGGCAGTTCCGCTTCCAGTGACCAGTCCCTTTGCAGTAGAAGCACTCAGTCTCAGGCTTAGGTCCAGACTTGGGCTTCTTCACTTGAGCAGCAACTTGCTTGCCGTTCTTCTTGAAGTTCTCCTTCTATCCCTTTTCCCTTTTCTTGAAACTAGTGGTCTTGTTAACCATCAACACTTGATGCTCTTTCTTGATTTCTACCTTCGTCGATTTCAGCATCACGAAGAGCTTGGGAATCGTTTCCGTTATCCCTTGCATATTGTAATTCATCACGAAGTTCTAGTAACTTGGTGATAGTGACTAGAGAACTCTGTCAATCACTATCTTATCTGGAAGATTAAGTCCCACTTGATTCAAGTGATTGTAGTACCCAGACATTCTGAGCACATGCTCACTAGCTGAGCAATTCTCCTCCATCTTGTAGGGAAAGTACTGTCAGAGGTCTCATACCTCTCGACACGGGCATGAGTATGAAATATCAATTTCAACTCTTAGAACATCTTATATGCTCCGTGGCGTTCAAAACATTTTTGAAGTCCCGGTTCTAAGCCATAAAGTATGGTGCACTAAACTATCAAGTAGTTATCATACCGAGATTTGTCAAACGTTCATAACATCTGCATCTGCTCCTGCAATAGGTCTGTCACCTAGCGGTGCATCAAGGACATAATTCTTCTGTGCAGCAATGAGGATAATCCTCAGATCACGGACCCAATCCGCATCGTTGCTACTAACATCTTTCAACATAGTTTTTCTCTAGGAACATATCAAAATAAATGGGGAGCAACATCGCGAGCTATTGATCTACAACATAGTTATGCAAATACTATCAGGACTAAGATCAGGATAAATTAAAGTTCAATTTAATTATATTACTTAAGAACTCCCACTTAGATAGACATGCCTCTAATTATCTAAGTGATCACGTGATCCAAATCAACTAAACCATGTCCGATCATCACGTGAGATGGAGTAGTTTTCAATGGTGAACATCACTATGTTGATCATATCTACTATATGATTCATGCTCGACCTTTCGGTCTCCAGTGTTCCGAGGCCATATCTGCATATGCTAGGCTCGTCAAGTTTAACCCGAGTATTCCGCATGTGCAAAACTGGCTTGCACACGTTGTAGATGGACGTAGAGCTTATCACACCCGATCATCACGTGGTGTCTCGGCACGATGAACTTTGGCAACGGTGCATACGAAGGGAGAACACTTTTACCTTGTAGTGAGAGATCATCTTATAATGCTACCGTCAATCAAAGCAGAATAAGATGCATAAAGGATAAACATCACATGCAATCAATATATGTGACATGATATGACCATCATCATCTTGTGCCTTTGATCTCCATCTCCAAAGCATCGTCATGATCTCCATCGTCACCGGCATGACACCATGATCTCCATCATCTTGATCTATATCAATGTGTCGTCACATGGTCGTCTCGCCAACTATTGCTCTTGCAACTATTGCTATCACATAGCGATAAAGTAAAGCAATTATTTGGCGCTTGCATTGCATACAATAAAGCGACAACCATATGGCTCCTGCCAGTTGCCGATAACTCGGTTACAAAACATGATCATCTCATACAATAAAATATAGCATCATGTCTTGACCATATCACATCACAACATGCCCTGCAAAAACAAGTTAGACGTCCTCTACTTTGTTGTTGCAAGTTTTACGTGGCTGCTACGGGCTGAGCAAAAACCGTCCTTACCTACGCATCAAAACCACAACGATAGTTCGTCAAGTTAGTGCTATTTTAACCTTCTCAAGGACCGGGCGTAGCCACACTCGGTTCAACTAAAGTTGGAGAAACTGACACCCGCTAGCCACCTGTGTGCAAAGCACGTCGGTAGAAGCAGTCTCGCGTAAGCGTACGCGTAATGTCGGTCCGGGCCGCTTCATCCAACAATACCGCCGAAGCAAAGTATGACATGCTGGTAAGCAGTATGACTTGTATCGCCTACAACTCACTTGTGTTCTACTCATGCATATAACATCTACGCATAAAACCTGGCTCTGATACAACTGTTGGGGAACGTAGTAATTTCAAAAAAATTCCTACGCACACACAGGATCATGCTGATGCATAGCAACGAGAGGGGAGAGTGTTGTCCACGTACCCTCGTAGACCAAAAGCGGAAGCGTTAGCACAACGCGGTTGATGTAGTCGTATGTCTTCACGATCCGACCGATCCAAGTACCGAACGTACGGCACCTCTGAGTTCAGCACACGTTCAGCTCGATGACATCCCGCGAACTCCGATCAAGCAGAGCTTCACGGGAGAGTTCCGTCAGCATGACGGCGTGGTGATGGTGATGATGATGCTACCGATGCAGGGCTTCGCCTAAGCACCGCTACGATATGATCGAGGTGGAATATGGTGGAGGGGGGCACCGCACACGGCTAAGAGATCAAGAGATCAATTGTTGTGTCTCCAAGGGATGCCCCCCTCCCCGTATATAAAGGAGTGGAGGAGGGGGAGGGCCGGCCCTCTCTATGGCGCGCCCTAGGGGAGTCCTACTCCCACCGGGAGTAGGACTCCCCCTTTCCTAGTAGAACTAGGAGCCCTTCCTAGTAGTAGGAGTAGGAGAGAAGGAAAGGGAAAAGAGAAGAGAAGGAAGGAGGGGGCGCCGCCCCTCCCCCTAGTCCAATTCGGACTAAGCCTTGGGGGGGGGGGGGGCGCAGCCTCCCCTCTCTCTTTCCCCTAAAGCCCAATAAGGCCCATATACTCCCCGGCGAATTCCCGTAACTCTCCGGTACTCCGAAAAATACCCGAATCACTCGGAACCTTTTCGATGTCCGAATATAGTCGTCCAATATATCGATCTTTACGTCTCGACCATTTCGAGACTCCTCGTCATGTCCCCGATCTCATCCGGGACTCCGAACTACCTTCTGTACATCAAATCACATAAACTCATAATACCGATCGTCACAGAACTTTAAGCGTGCGGACCCTACGGGTTCGAGAACTATGTAGACATGACCGAGACACGTCTCCGATCAATAACCAATAGCGGAACCTGGATGCTCATATTGGCTCCCACATATTCTACAAAGATCTTTATCGGTCAAACCGCATAACAATATACGTTGTTCCCTTTGTCATCGGTATGTTACTTGCCCGAGATTCGATCGTCGGTATCTCAATACCTAGTTCAATCTTGTTACCGGCAAGTCTCTTTACTCGTTATGTAATGCATCACCCCGCAACTAACTCATTAGTCACACTGCTTGCAAGGCTTATAGTGATGTGCATTACCGAGAGGGCACAGAGATACCTCTCCGACAATCGGAGTGACAAATCCTAATCTCGAAATACGCCAACTCAACAAGTACCTTCGGAGACACCTGTAGAGCACCTTTATAATCACCCAGTTACGTTGTGACGTTTGGTAGCACACAAAGTGTTCCTCTGGTAAACGAGAGTTGCATAATCTCATAGTCATAGGAACATGTATAAGTCTTGAAGAAAGCAATAGCAACATACTAAACGATCAAATGCTAAGCTAACGGAATGGGTCAAGTCAATCACATCATTCTCTAATGATGTGATCCCGTTAATCAAATGACAACTCATGTCTATGGCTAGGAAACTTAACCATCTTTGATTCAACGAGCTAGTAAAGTAGAGGCATACTAGTGACATTCTGTTTGTCTATGTATTCACACATGTATCAAGTTTCTGGTTAATACAATTCTAGCATGAATAATAGACATTTATCATGAAATAAGGAAATAAATAATAAATTTATTATTGCCTCTAGGGCATATTTCCTTCAATTAGTTTCCCGTCAACTTGCCAATTTCTGTCACCGTTTATTTTGCAATCTTTACTTTCCAATCTATACAACAAAAATACCAAAAATATTTATCTTATTATCTTTATTAGATCTCACTTTTGCAAGTGGCCGTGTCGGATTGACAACCCATTTATCGTGTTGGTTGCAAGGTTCTTGATTGTTTGTGCAGGTACTAGGTAACTCGCGTGTAGTCTCCTACTGGATTGATACCTTGGTTCTCAAAAACTGAGGGAAATACTTACGCTACTTTGCTGCATCACCCTTTCCTCTTCAAGGGAAAACCAACACATGCTCAAGAGGTAGCAAGAAGGATTTCTGGTGCCGTTGCCGGGGAGATCTACGCACAAGTCAAGACATACCAAGTACCCATCACAAACTCTTATTCCTCGCATTACATTATTTGCCATTTGCCTCTCGTTTTCCTCTCCCCCACTTCACCTTTGTGGTTTTATTCGCCCTTTTTTGTTTGTCTCTTTTTGCCCGCTTCTTCTGTGCTTATGCGTTGGTTTGATTGTTTGTCACGATGGCTCAAGATAATACTAAATTGTGTGACTTTTCCAATACCAACAATAATGATTTTATTAGCACCCCGATTGCTCCTATTACCGATGCTGAATCTTGTGAAATTAATGCTGCTTTGTTGAATCTTGTCATGAAAGATCAATTTTCTGGCCTTCCTGGTGAAGATGCCGCTACCCATCTAAAGAACTTCGTTGATTTGTGTGATATGCAAAAGAAGAAAGATGTGGATAATGATATCGTTAAATTGAAGCTATTTCCGTTTTCACTTAGAGATCGTGCTAAAACTTGGTTCTATTCTTTGCCTAAAAATAGTATTGATTCATGGAATAAGTGCAAAGATGCTTTTATCTCTAAGTATTTTCCTCCCGCTAAGATCATCTCTCTTAGAAACGATATTATGAACTTTAAGCAACTTGAGCATGAGCATGTTGCACAAGCTTGGGAGAGGATGAAACTAATGATACGTAATTGCCCTACACATGGTTTGAATTTATGGATGATTATACAAAACAATTATGCTGGATTGAACTTTGCTTCTAGAAATCTTTTAGATTCGGCCGCGGGAGGCACTTTTATGGAAATCACTTTACGAGAAGCTACTAAAATCCTAGATAATATTATGGTTAATTATTCTCAATGGCACACCGAAAGATCTACTAGTAAAAAGGTTCATGCGATTGATGAGATTAATGTTTTGAGTGGAAAGATGAATGAACTTATGAAATTGTTTGCTAATAAGAGTGTTTCTTCTGATCCTAATGATATGCTTTTGTCCACTTTGATTGAGAATAATAATGAATCTATGGATGTGAATTTTGTTGGTAGGAACAATTTTGGTAACAACGCGTATAGAGGAAACTTTAATTCTAGGCCGTTCCCTAGTAATTCCTCTAATAATTATGGTAATTCCTACAACAACTCTTATGGAAATCTTAATAAGATACCCTCTGATTTTGAGACTAGTGTTAAAGAATTTATGAATTCACAAAAGAATTTCAATGCTTTGCTTGAAGAAAAATTGCCTAAGATCGATGAGTTGGCTAGGAACGTGGATAGAATTTCCCTTGATGTTGATTCTTTCAAACTTAGATCTATCCCACCTAAGCATGATATCAATGAGTCTCTCAGAGCCATGAGAATTTCCATTGATGAGTGCAAAGAAAGAACGGCTAGGATGCGTGCTAAAAAAGATTGCTTTGTGAAAGCATGTTCTTCTAGTTTTCATGATAATAATAATGAAGATCTAAAAGTGATGATGTGTCTCCTATTAAATCTTTGTTTTCCAATATGAATCTTGATAAAGATGGGACTGGAGATGAGTCAACTTTAGTTAAAGGCGTCCCAATGGTTCGGAGTTTTTAGATCTTGATGCAAAGATTGGTAAATTTGGGATTGAAGAGGTCAAAACTTTACATAGCAATGAACCCACTATTTTGGATTTCAAGGAATTTAATTGTGATAATTGTTCTTTGATAGATTGTATTTCCTTGTTGCAATCCGTGTTAAATTCTCCTCATGCTTATAATCATAATAAAGCTTTTACCAAACATATCGTTGATGCTTTAATGCAATCCTTTGAAGAAAAACTTGAATTAGAAGTTTCTATCCCAAGAAAACTTTATGATGAGTGGGAACCTACTATTAAAATTAAGATTAAAAATCATGAATGCTATGCTTTATGTGATATGGGTGCTAGTGTTTCCATGATTTCAAAAACTTTGTGTGATGTGCTAGGTTTCCGTGAATTTGATGACTGTTCTTTAAATTTGCATCTCACGGATTCCACCATTAAGAAACCTATGGGAAGGATTAATGATGTTCTTATTGTTGCAAATAGGAATTATGTACCCGTAGATTTCATTATTCTTGATATAGATTGCAATCCTACATGTCCTATTATTCTTGGTAGACCTTTCCTTAGAACGATTGGTGCAATTATTGATATGAAAGAAGGAAATATTATATTCCAATTTCCATTCAGGAAAGGCATGGAACACTTTCCTAGGAATAAAATTAAATTAACTTATGAATCTATTATGAGAGCCACTTATGGATTGCATACCAAAGATGACAATACCTAGATCTATTCTTGTTTTTATGCCTAGCTAGGGGCGTTAAACGATGGCGCTTATTGGGAGGCAACCCAAATTTATTTTTGTTCCTTGCTTTTTGTTTCTGTTAAGTAATAAATAATTCATATAGCCTCTGTTTAGATGTGGTTTTATGTTTCAATTAGTGTTTGTGCCAAGTAGGACCGTTGGGAAGACTTGGGTGAAGTCTTTGTGATCTTGCTGCAAAAAACAGAAACTTTAGCGCTCACGAGATTAGATGCCATTTTTTACCGGAGAGTGCTTTTAGGTTGATTCTTTTTGAAGATGATTCATAGACAAATTCCTCACGTCCACCAATTTATTTCAGAATTTTTGGAGTTCCAGAAGTATACGTTTGATACAGATTACTACAGACTGTTCTGTTTTTGACAGATTCTTTTTTTCGCGTGTTGTTTGCTTATTTTGATGAATCTATGGCTAGTATCGGGGGGGGGGGTATGAACCATAGATAAGTTGGAATACAGTAGTTTTAACACCAATATAAATAAAGAATGAGTTCATTACAGTACCTTAAGGTGGTGATTTGTTTTCTTATACTAACGGAGCTCATGAGATTTTCTGTTTGAGTTTTGTGTTGTGTAGTTTTCAAGTTTTTGGGTAAAGATTTGATGGATTATGGAACAAGGAATGGCAAGAGCCTAATCTTGGGGATGCCCAAGGCACACCAAGGTAAAATTCAAGGACAACCAAAAGCCTAAGCTTGGGGATGCCCCGGAAGGCATCCCCTCTTTCATCTTCGTCTATCGGTAACTTTACTCGAGGCTATATTTTTATTCACCACATGATATGTGTTTTTCTTGGATCGTCTTGTATGATTTGAGTCTTTGCTTTTTATTTTACCACAATAATCCTTGCTGTACACACCTTTTGGGAGACACACACATGAATCAAAATTTATTAGAATACTCTATGTGTTTCACTTATATCTTTTGAGCTAGATAAATTTTGCTCTAGTGCTTCACTTATACTTTTTTAGAGCACGGTGGTGGTTTTATTTTATAGAAATTATCGATCTCTCATGCTTCACTTATATTATTTTGAGAGTCTTTTAGAACAGCATGGTAATTTGCTTTGGCTATAAAATTAGTCCTAATATGATAGGCATCCAAGATGGGTATAATAAAAACTTTCATATAGAGTGCATTAAATACTATGATAAGTTTGATACTTGATAGTTGTTTTGAGATATAAAGGTGGTAATGTTAGAGTCATGCTAGTTGGGTAATTGTGGAATTGAGAAATACTTGTGTTGAGGATTGCAAGTCCCGTAGCATGCACGTATGGTAAACGTTGTGTGACAAATTTGAAGCATGTGGTGTTCTTTGATTGCTTTCCTTATGAGTGGTGGTCGGGGACGAGCGATAGTCTTTTCCTACCAATCTATCCCTCTAGGAGCATGCACGTGGTGCTTAGTTTTGATGACTTGTAGATTTTTTCAATAAGTATGTGAGTTCTTCATGACAAATGTTGAGTCCATGGATTATACGCACTCTCACCCTTCCATCGTTGCTAGCCTCTTCGGTACCGTGCATTACCCTTTCTCACCTTGAGAGTTGATTCATTGCACATCCCGGTACACCGCCGGAGGCATTGATACGTCCATTTTGCATCATGCTTTTATATCTATATTTATTGCATTATGGGCCGTTATTACACGTTATGTCACAATACTTATGCCTATTCTCTCTTACTTTACAAGGTTTGCATGAAGAGGGAGAATGCCAGCAGCTGAAATTCTGGGCTGGAAAAGGAGCAAATATTAGAGACCTATTCTACACAACTCCAAAAGTCCTGAAACTTCACGGAGGCACGTTTTGGAATATATAAAAAATACTGGAGAAAGAATCAACCAGAGGGGGCCCACACCCTGGCCACGAGGGTGGGGGCGCGCCCCTGCCTCATGGGCCCCCTGGCAGGCCTCCGGTGCCCATCTTCTTCTATATGAGGTCTTTTACCCTGGAAAAAAAATCATAAGCAAGCTTTCGGGACGAAACACCGCCGCCACGAGGCGGAACCTTGGCGGAACCAATCTATGGCTCCGGTGGAGCTGTTCTACCGGGGAAACATCCCTCCGGGAGGGGGAAATCATCGCCATCGTCATCACCAACGATCCTCTCATCGGGAGGGGGTCAATCTTCATCAACATCTTCACCAGCACCATCTCCTCTAAAACCCTAGTTCATCTCTTGTATCCAATCTTTGTCCCAAAACCTCAGATTGGTATCTGTGGGTTGCTAGTAGTGTTGATTACTCCTTGTAGTTGATGCTAGTTGGTTTATTTGGTGGAAGATCATTTGTTCAGATCCTTAATGCATATTAATACCCCTTTGATTATGAACATGAATATGATTTGTGAGTAGTTACGTTTGTTCCAGAGGACATGGGAGAAGTCTTGCTATAAGTAGTCATGTGAATTTGGTATTCGTTCGATATTTTGATGAGATGTATGTTGTCTCTCCTCTAGTGGTGTTATGTGAACGTCGACTACATGACACTTCACCATAGTTTGGGCCTAGAGGAAGGCATTGGGAAGTAATAACTAGATGATGGGTTGCTAGAGTGACAGAAGCTTAAACCCTAGTTTATGAGTTGCTTCGTAAGGGGCTGATTTGGATCCATATGTTTCATGCTATGGTTAGGTTTACCTTAATACTTCTCTTGTAGTTGTGGATGCTTGCAATAGGGGTTAATCATAAGTGGGATGCTTGTCCAAGAAAGGGCAGCTCCCAAGCACCGGTCCACCCACATACCAAATTATCAAAGTAACG
Source organism: Triticum aestivum (assembly GCF_018294505.1). Lineage (NCBI taxonomy): Eukaryota > Viridiplantae > Streptophyta > Magnoliopsida > Poales > Poaceae > Triticum > Triticum aestivum. Next base: position 456,506,779 of record NC_057802.1, on the reverse strand, counting down.
AACGCGAATCATATGAGCGTGATGAAAACTAGCTTGACGATAATTCCCATGTGTCCTCGGGAGCGCTTTTCTCTATATAAGAGTTTGTCCAGGCTTGTCCTTTGCTACAATAAGGATTGGGCCATCTTGCTGCACCTTATTTACTTTCAGTACTTGCTACCCGTTACAAATTACCTTATCACAAAACTATCTGTTACCGATAATTTCAGTGCTTGCAGAGAATACCTTACTGAAAATCGCTTGTCATTTCCTTCTGCTCCTCGTTGGGTTCGACACTCTTACTTATCGAAAGGACTATGATAGATCCCCTATACTTGTGGGTCATCAAGACTCTTTTCTGGCGCCATTGTTGGGGAGTGAAGCGCCTTTGGTAGGTGGAATTTGGTAAGGAAAAATTTATATAGTGTGCTGAAATTTACTGTCACTTGTTACTATGGAACATAATCCTTTCAGGGGCTTGTTCGGGGTATCTTCACCCCGACAGCAAAGAGTTGCTCCTCAACCTACTGAACCTACTGAAAATGTTTACATTGAAATTCCTTGGGGTATGATAGAGAAACTGCTAGCTAATCCTTTCACAGGTGATGGAACATTACATCCCGATTTGCACCTAATTTATGTGGATGAAGTTTGTGGATTATTTAAGCTTGCAGGTATGCCCGAGGACGTTATCAAGAAGAAGGTCTTCCCTTTATCTTTGAAGGGAAAGGCATTGACATGGTTTAGGCTATGTGATGATATGGGATCATGGAACTACAACCGATTGAAATTAGAATTTCATCAGAAGTTTTATCCTATGCATCTTGTTCATTGTGATCGCAATTATATATATAATTTTTGGCCTCGCGAAGGAGAAAGCATCGCTCAAGCTTGGGGGAGGCTTAAGTCAATGTTATATTCATGCCCCAATCATGAGCTCTCAAGAGAAATTATTATTCAAAATTTTTATGCTCGGCTTTCTCTCAAAAATCGCTCCATGCTCGATACTTCTTGTACTGGTTCTTTTATGATGAAGACTATTGAATTCAAATGGGATTTATTGGAAAGAATTAAACACAACTCTGAGGATTGGGATCTCGACGAAGGTAAGGAGTCAGGTATAACACCCAAGTTTGATTGTGTTAAATCTTTTATGGATACCGATGTTTTCCGTGAATTTAGCACTAAATATGGACTTGACTCTGAGATAGTAGCTTCTTTTTGTGAATCCTTTACTACTCATGTTGATCTCCCTAAGGAGAAGTGGTTTAAATATAATCCTCCCATTGAAGTAAAAGTAGTTGCACCTATTAAGGTTGAAGAAAAGACTGTCACTTATAATATTGATCCCATTGTTCCTACTGCTTATATTGAGAAACCACCTTTCCCTGTTAGAATAAAGGATCATGCTAAAGCTTCAACTGTTGTTCGTAAGAGTAATACTAGAACACCTACACCTCCTGAGAAAATTAAAGTTGAACCTAGTATTGCTATGGTTAAAGATCTCTTGGCTGATAATACTGATGGGCATGTTATTTACTTCTGTGATGAAGCTGCTAGAATTGCTAGACCTGATACTAAAAATAAACATAGACCTGTTGTAGGCATGCCTGTTATTTCTGTTAAAAATAGGATATCATTGCTATCATGGCTTATGTGATATGGGTTCTAGTGCAAATGCAATACCTCATTCCTTATACAAAGAAATTATGCATGATATTGCACCTGCTGAGATAGAGGAAATTGATGTCACAATTAAGCTTGCCAATAGAGACACTATTTCACCAGTTGGGATTGTTAGAGATGTTGAAGTCTTGTGTGGGAAAGTTAAATATTCTGCCGATTTTCTTGTTCTTGATTCCCCACAAGATAACTTTTGTCCCATTATATTTGGTAGACCCTTCTTGAATACTGTTAATGTTAGGATAGACTGCAAAAAGGATGTCGTTACTATTGGTTTGGGGGATATGTCTCATGAGTTTAATTTTGCTAAATTTCGTAGACAACCCCATGATAAAGAATTACCTAGTAAAGATGAAATTATTGGTCTTGCCTCTATTGCCGTGCCTCCTAATGATCCTTTAGAACAATATTTGCTCGACCATGAAAATGATATGTTTATGAATGAAAGAAGGGAAATAGATGAAGTATTCTTTAAACAAGGACCTATTTTGAAACACAACTTGCCTGTTGAAATCCTAGGGGATCCCCCTCCACCCAAGGGTGATCCCGTGTTTGAGCTTAAACCATTACCTGATACTCTTAAATATGCTTATCTTGATGAGGAAGATATATCCTATTATTATTAGTGCTAACCTTTCAGAGCATGAAGAAAATAAATTATTGAAAACTCTGAAGAAGCACCGTTCTGCTATTGGATATACTCTTGATGATCTTAAGGGAATTAGTCCCACTCTATGTCAGCACAAGATAAAATTGAAGAAAGATGCTAAACTGGTTGTTGATCACCAACGAAGGTTAAATCCTAAGATGAAAGAAGTGGTAAGAAAAGAAATACTAAAGCTTCCGGAGGCAGGTATAATCTATCCCGTTGCTGATAGTCAGTGGGTAAGTCATGTCCATTGTGTCCCTAAGAAGGGAGGTATTACTGTTGTTCCTAATGATAAAGATGAATTGATCCCACAAAGAATTATTACAGGTTATAGAATGGTAATTGATTTCCGCAAATTAAATAAAGCTACTAAAAAGGATCATTACCCTTTACCTTTTATTGATAAAATGCTAGAAAGATTATCCAAACATACACATTTTTGCTTTCTAGATGGTTATTCTGGTTTCTCTCAAATACCTGTGTCAAAAGAGGATCAAGAAAAGACCACCTTTACGTGTCCTTTTGGTACCTTTGCTTATAGACGTATGCCTTTTGGTTTATGTAATGCACCTGCTACCTTTCAAGATGCATGATGGCTATATTCTCTGATTTTTGTGAAAAGATTGTTGAGGTTTTCATGGATGATTTCTCCGTTTATGGAACTTCTTTTGATGATTGCTTGAGCAACCTTGATCGAGTTTTGCAGAGATGTGAAGAAACTAATCTTGTCTTGAATTGGGAGAAGTGCGACTTTATGGTTAATGAAGGTATTGTCTTGGGGCATAAAATTTCTGAAAGAGGTATTGAAGTTGATAAATCTAAAGTTGATGCTATTGAAAAGATGCCGTGTCCTAAGGACATCAAAGGTATAAGAAGTTTCCTTGGTCATGCCGGTTTTTATAGGAGGTTCATTAAGTACTTCTCTAAAATCTCCAGGCCTCTGACTAATCTCTTACAAAAAGATATTCCTTTTGTCTTTGATGATGATTGTGTAGAAGCATTTGAAATACTTAAGAAAGCTTTGATTGCTGCACCTATTGTTCAGCCACCTGATTGGAATTTACCCTTTGAAATTATGTGTGATGCTAGTGATTATGCTGTAGGTTCTATTCTAGGACAAAGAGTTGATAAGAAATTAAATATTATCCAATATGCAAGTAAAACTCTAGACAATGCCCAGTGAAATTATGCTACTACCGAAAAAGAATTTTTAGCAATTGTTTTTGCTTGTGATAAGTTCAGACCTTATATTGTTGATTCTAAAGTAACTGTTCACACCAATCATGCTGCTATTAAATATCTTACGGAAAAGAAAGATACTAAACCTAGACTTATTAGATGGGTTCTCTTGCTACAAGAATTTGATTTGCATATTATTGATAGAAAGGGAGCTGAGAACCCTGTTGCAGACAACTTGTCTAGGTTAGAGAATGTTCTTGAGGACCCACTACCTATTGATGATAGCTTTCTTGATGAACAATTAGCTGTCATAAATTCTTCTCGTACTGTTCCATGGTATGCTGATTATGCTAATTACATTGTTGCTAAATTTATACCACCTAGTTTCACATACCAGCAAAAGAAAAAGTTTTTCTATGATTTAAGACATTTATTCTGGGATGACCCACACCTTTATAAAGAAGGAGTAGACGGTGTTATTAGACGTTGTATACCTGAGCATGAACAGGAAAAGATCCTACACAAGTGTCACTCCGAGGCTTATGGAGGACACCACGCTGGAGATAGAACTGCACACAAGGTATTGCAATCCGGTTTATATTGGCCTACTCTCTTCAAGGATGCTCGAAAGTTTGTCTTGTCTTGTGATGAATGTCAAAGAATTGGTAATATTAGTAGACGTCAAGAAATGCCTATGAATTATTCACTTGTTATTGAACCATTTGATGTTTGGGGCTTTGATTATATGGGACCGTTTCCTTCCTCTAACGGGTATACACATATTTTAGTTGTTGTTGATTATGTTACTAAGTGGGTAGAAGCTATTCCAACTAGTAGCGCTGATCATAACACCTCTATTAAGATGCTTAAAGAAGTTATTTTTCCGAGCTTTGGAGTCCCTAGATATTTAATGACTGATGGTGGTTCACATTTTATTCATGGTGCTTTCCGTAAAATGCTTGCTAAGTATGATGTTAATCATAGAATCACATCTCCATACCACCCGCAGTCTAGTGGTCAAGTCGAATTGAGTAATAGAGATCTCAAATTAATTTTGCGAAAGACTGTTAATAGATCTAGAAAGAATTGGTCCAAGAAACTTGATGATGCATTATGGGCCTATAGAATTGCATTCAAAAATCCTATGGGTATGTCTCCGTATAAAATGGTTTATGGAAAAGCATGTCACTTACCTCTCGAACTAGAACATAAGGCATATTGGGCCATTAAAGAGCTCAATTATGATTTCAAACTTGCCGGTGAGAAGAGGTTATTTGACATAAGCTCACTTGATGAATGGAGAACCCAGGCCTATGAGAATGCTAAATTATTTAAAGAAAAGGTTAAAAGATGGCATGACAAAAGGATACAAAAGCGGGAGTTTAATGTAGGTGATTATGTGTTGCTATTCAACTCTCGTTTAAGATTTTTTGCAGGAAAACTTCTCTCTAAATGGGAAGGTCCTTACGTTATCGAGGAGGTCTACCGTTCCGGTGCCATAGAAATCAACAACTTCGAAGGCACAAATCCAAAGGTGGTGAACGGTCAAAGAATCAAACATTATGTCTCAGGTAATCCTATAAACGTTGAAACCAATGTTATAGAAACCCTAACCCCGGAGGAATACATAAGAGACACTTTCCAGAACGTTTCAGACTCCGAAAAGGAATAGGTATGTGGTACGGTAAGTAAACCAACTCCAAAACAGTTATAATGGTAATTTTTCTCCGTTTTGGAATATTTTAAAAAAATAGGAAAATAAGAAGTAGTCCGAAGAGGACACGAGGCATCCACGAGGGTGGAGGGCGCGCCCTACCCCCCTGGGAGCGCCCTCCTACCTCGTGGGCACCTTGTGTGCCCTTCGGACTCCGTTTTCTTGCAGGATACTTCTTTTGGTCGGTAAAATTCATTATATAATCACTCGAAGGTTTTGACCACCGTACCACGCAAATATCCTCTGTTTTTGTTTCGAGCTATTTTTGCAGCAGATTTAGAGCAAGATGTCATCTCAAGACTCCGATGGAGAGAGCTATGTCTCACATCTCATTGCTGACCCAAAGACCTATGGGGACCTATCTCCTTGTGGTCGAACTACAGATGATGAGGAGGATGCTCATCTGAGGAGAATCAATGATTCAAGCTCGGAGGAGGAGGAGGATGTTCCTCTACCTCAACCTGGGGATATGCACGTGAAGTTCAAGAAGTCTAGACTCCCTAAGAGGGCTAAACTGTCTAACAACCGATCTATTCCTTCTCGTTTTTGGTAGAAAAGCAAAGGAGATTTATGTGACTAAGATCTTGAAGCTGGAATCGGAGGTCGAGGATTTAAAGGAGGAAATTGCTCTTCTCAATTACAATATGAAAAAGCTGAAGGCACAATTGTCATCATCATCACCATCTTCTTCACCTCCGAAGAAAGAGCCATAAACACATGGGTATGGGCACTCCCCTTGGCAACTGCCAAGCATGGGGGAGGTGCCCCGGTATCGTATCACCATCACACTCCTATCTTTACCGTTTTCTTAGTTCGATCCTTTTGGTAATATCTTGATCTAGTAGAATAAAGTTTTAGTATGATTTAGTTTTGAGTTTTGCCTTATGATCCTTCTTTGTAATGGAGTCCATGAGCTATATATAATAAAGATTAGTGTTGAGTCGAGGGCTTGATTATCTTTCTATGATTGTGAGGGAATAAAAGAAAAGAGAAATAATAAACAGAAGTAAAGAGATCATATTGATCTTATGGAGAGTAATGACTTCACATATAAAGAGTATGATGAATAAAAGTTGTTGAGAGTTGACAAACATAGTTTTGGTCATCGTTGCAGTTAATAGGAAGTAATAAAGAAAGAGAGGTTTTCACATATAAATATACTATCTTGGACGTCTTTTATGATTGTGAGCACTCATTAAAATATGACATGCTAAAGGGTTGATGTTGGACAAGGAAGACAACATAATGGGTTATGTTTTCTTATATCTGAAATAAAGTATATTGTCATGGATCATCCAACATGTTGAGCTTGCCTTTCCCCCTCATGCTAGCCAAATTCTTTGCACCAAGTAGAGATACTACTTGTGCTTCAAAATATCCTTAAACCCAGTTTTGCCATGAGAGTCCACCATACCTACCTATGGATTGGGTAAGATCCTTCAAGTAAGTTGTCATTGTTGTATGCAATAAAAATTGCCCTCTAAATATGTATGATTTATTAGTGTGGAGAAAATAAGCTTTATACGGTTTTGTGATGTGGAAGAAATAAAAGCGACGGACTGCATAATAAAGGTCCATATCACAAGTGGCAATATAAAGTGACGTTCTTTCGCATTAAGATTTTGTGCATCCAACCATAAAAGCACATGACAACCTCTGCTTCCCTCTGCGAAGGGCCTATCTTTTATTCTTGTCTCATACTTTATACAAGCGTCTTGGTGAACTTCACCTTTCCTTTTTACATTTTATCCTTTGGCAAGCACATTGTGTTGTAAATATCCAGATATATATATATATCTAATTGGATGTAAGTTATCATGAACTATTATTGTTGACATTACCCTTGAGGTAAAAGGTTGGGACGCAACACTATAAGCCCCTATATTTCTTTGTGTCCGACTAAAACTCCATAATCATAAGTATTGCATGAGTGTTAGCAATTATGGAAGACTAAATGATAGTTGAGTATGTGGACTTGCTGAAAAGCTCTTATAATGACTCTTTCCGATGTTATGATAAATTGCAATTGCTTCAATGACCGAGATCATAGTTTGTTAGTTTTCAATGAAGTTTCTGATTCATACTTTACATTGTGAATAGATTATTACCTGAGCATAAGAAATCATATGACAATATATATATACATGGTGCTGTTATAAGAATGATCATGATGCCCTCATGTCCGTATTTTATTTTATCGACACCTCTATCTCTAATCATGTGGACATATTTTTCGTTATCGGCTTCCAGTTGAGGACAAGCGAGGTCTAAGCTTGGGGGAGTTGATACGTCCATTTTGCATCATGCTTTTATATCGATGTTTATTGCATTATGGGCTGTTATTACACGTTATGTCACAATACTTATGCCTACTCTCTTATTTTACAAGGTTTGCATGAAGAGGGAGAATGCCGGTAGCTGGAATTCTCGGCTGGAAAAGGAGCAAATATTAGAGACCTATTCTGCACAACTCCAAAAGTCCTAAAACTTCACAAAGGCACATTTTAGAATATATAAAAAATACTGGAGAAAGAATCAACTAGAGGAGGGCCCACACCCTAGCCACGAGGGTGGGTGGCGCGCCCTACCCCCCTGGGCGCGCCCCCTGCCTCGTGGGCCCCCTGGCAGGCCTCTAGTGCCCATCTTCTTCTATATGAGGTCTTTTACCCTGGAAAAAATCATAAGCAAGCTTTCGGGACGAAACACCGCCGCCACAAGGCGGAACCAATCTAGGGCTCCGGCGGAGCTGTTATGCTGGGGTAACATCCCTCCGGGAGGGGGAAATCATCACCATCATCATCACCAACGATCCTCTCATCGGGAGGGGGTCAATCTTCATCAACATCTTCACCAACACCATCTCCTCTAAACCCTAGTTCATCTCTTATATCCAACCTTTGTCCCAAAACCTCAGATTGGTACCTATGGGTTGCTAGTAGTGTTGATTACTCCTTGTAGTTGATGCTAGTTGGTTTATTTGGTGGAAGATCATATGTTCAGATCCTTAATGCATATTAATACCCCTCTGATTATGAACATGAATATGATTTGTGAGTAGTTACGTTTGTTCCTGAGGACATGAGAGAAGTCTTGCTATAAGTAGTCATGTAAATTTGGTATTCGTTCGATATTTTGATGAGATGTATGTTGTCTCTCCTCTAGTGGTGTTATGTGAACATCGACTACATGACACTTCATCATTGTTTGGGCCTAGAGGAAGGCATTGGGAAGTACTAAGTAGATGATGGGTTGTGATACGTCTCCATCGTATCTATAATTTTTGATTGTGCCATGCCAATATTCTACAACTTTCATATACTTTTGACAACTTTTTATACTATTTTTGGGACTAACATATTGATCCAGTGCCAGTTCCTGTTTGTTGCATGTTTTATGTTTCGCAGAATATCCATATCAAACGGAATCCAAACGGGATAAAAATGGATGGAGCTTATTTTTGGAATATTTGGAAAATTCCGGAAGAAGAATCAACGCGAGACGTTGCCCGAGGTGGCCACGAGGCAGGGGGCACGCCTGCCCCCCTGGGCGCGCCCCTGACCCTCATGGGCCACCCGTAAGGCGGTTGATGCCCTTCTTCGGCCGCAAGAAAGCTAATTTTTGGTATAAAAAATCACGGCAAAGGTTTCAGTCCAATCGGAGTTACGGATCTCCATATATACACGAAACGGTGAAAGGGCAGCAGGGGAGAGCGCAGAAACAGAGAGACAGATCCAATCTCGGAGGGGCTCTCGCCCCTCCCACGCCATGGAGATCATGAACCAGAGGGGAAACCCTTCTCCCATCTAGGGAGAAGGTCAAGGAAGAAGAAGAAGGAGGGGGGCTCTCTCCCCCTCGCTTCCGGTGGCGCCGGAACGCCACCGGGGCCATCATCATCATCACCGCGATCTTCACCAACACCTTCGCCATCTTCACCAACATCTCCATCACCTCCCCCCTCTATCTACAGCGGTCCACTCTCCCGCAACCCGTTGTACCCTCTAATTGAACATGGTGCTTTATGCTTCATATTATTATCCAATGATGTGTTGCCATCCTATGATGTCTGAGTAGATTTTTGTTGTCCTATCGGTGGTTGATGAATTGCTATGATTGATTTAATTTGGTTGTGGTTATGTTGCTGTCCTTTGGTGCCCATCATTTGAGCGCACGCGTGGATCACACCATAGGGTTGGTTGTATGTTGATAGGACTATGTATTGGAGGGCAAGAGTGACAGAAGCTTCAACCTAGCATAGAAATTGATGCATACGGGATTGAAGGGGGACCAATATATCTTAATGCTATGGTTGGGTTTTACCTTAATGAACGTTAGTAGTTGCGGATGCTTGCTAATAGTTCCAATCATAAGTGCATAGAATTCCAAGTAAGGGATGACATGCTAGCAGTGGCCTCTCCCACATGAAACTTGCTATCGGTCTAGGAAAGTAGTCAATTGCTTAGGGACAATTGCACAACTCCTACCACCACTTTTCCACACTCACTATATTTACTTTATTGTGTCTTTATCTAAACAGCCCCTACTTTTTATTTCCGCTCTCTTTATTATCTTGCAAACCTATCCAAAAACACCTACAAAGTACTTCTAGTTTCATACTTGTTCTAGGTAAAGCGAACGCTAAGCGTGCGTAGATTTGTATCGGTGGTCGATAGAACTCGAGGGAATATTTGTTCTACCTTTAGCTCCTCGTTGGGTTCGACACTCTTACTTATCGAAAGAGGCTACAATTGATCCCCTATACTTGTGGGTTATCAAGACCTTTTTCTGGCGCCGTTGCCGGGGAGCAATAGCGTGGGGTGAATATTCTCGTGTGTGCTTGTTTGCTTTATCACTATGTAATTTTATTTGCTGTTCTTAATTGTTTTCTATCTTTAGTTATGGGTAGGAAACGCAAAATACCAAAAAAATTAGTTGTACCTACTGATCCAATGGTTGAAGAACCACTTAAAATCTATCGTACTCCTGAAGCTTATTACTTGGATCATCTTCGATCCCTATGTGCTCGTGCTGAAACCCCAACTAGCTTAGTTCAGGGCAAATCCTTAGATGAGCATGCTTGTTATGTGCTACACCGCATATCTGAAAAAGGGAAACTTTTACTGGGTCAAATTCATTGTTTGCAATGCTACGCTTGGAATTTATGTCAAATATATGATTTTACTTGTTGTTCTGAAAACCCTAAGAAACACCTTCCCTATCAATGTGAGTTTAGTGATAATGGAATTGTATCTTCGTATGCTAAGGGTGTTTATAATTACTATGATGTTCAACAAATTGAAGAATTTGTTGCTTTTAAGGGTGCTTATGAAATTGCTTCTTTGATTGAAAAGTATGGTGCTACTCTCTACAAATCTGAAAATTTTGCCATACTTAAATATTGCTACGATAATTATGCTTCTAATGCCTATGTTGAACCATATACTGAGGACTACTCCGCTGTCCAAGAAGAGACTAATATTTTGCAGGAGTCTATGGAAGAAGAAATTGATGAAACTGTGAGCTCATTGGATGAAAAAGATGATGAGGAGAGCGAAGAACAAAAGGAGGAAGAGCGGATTAGCTACCCGTGCCCACCTTCTAATGAGAGTTACTCTTCAACTCATACATTGTTTAATTTCCCTTCGTGCTTACCGAAGGATGATTGCTATGATGATTGTTATGGTCCCGTTGATTCTTTTGAAATATCCCTTTTTGATGATGCTTGCTATGCTTGTGGCCAAGATGCCAATATGAATTATGCTTATAGAGATGAACTTGCTATAGTTCCTTATGTTAAACATGAAATTGTTGCTATTGCACCCACGCATGATAGTCCTATTATCTTTTTGAATTCTCCCGATTATACTATATCGGAGAAGTTTTCTCTTATTAAGGATTATATTGATGGGTTGCCTTCTACCGTTGCACATGATGATTTTGATAGATATAATATGCATGTGCTTGCTGCTCCTACTTGCAATTATTATGACTACATCTCCACCTCTCTATGTTTCCAACATGAAAAAAATGCAAGAAACTGTTTATACTATGCATTGGCCTTTACTATGTGTGCATGAATTGTTCTTTTATGACATGCCGATGCATAGGAAGAGAGTTAGACTTCGTTGTTGCATGATATATGTTGCTTTATGCTCACTACTAAATTATAAATCATTGTTAATTAAAATTGGCTTTGATATACCTTGGGATCCGGGTGGATTCACTACTTGAGCACTATATGCCTAGCTTAATGGCTTTAAAGAAAGCGCTGCCAGGGAGACAACCCGGAAGTTTTAGAGAGTCATTTATTTTTGTTGTGTGCTTTTATAAAGTTTAGAAATAAAAATAATGTGCCAAGGTTTGCCTTTAGGATGTTTACGATGCTTGTTGGTTTGTGCGGTGCAGGACAGAAACTTTGGCTGTAGTGCGCGATTTTTAATTTTTTACTGGAATGTCAAAAGGTTCTGATTCTTTTTGCCCTGTCTTTCTATGCAAATTGTTTATGTTTCCTAATTTTGGAAGAATTTTTCAAGTATCATAAGTATGGTGAATGTTCAGATTGTTACAGACTGTTCTGTTTTAGACAGATTCTGTTTTTGATGCATAGTTTGCTTGTTTTGATGAAACTATCGATTTATATCAGTGGATGAAGTCATGGAAAAGTTATATTACAGTAGACACAATGCAAAAATAAAATATGAATTGGTTTGGAATAGTACTTATAGTAGTGATTTGCTTTATTATACTAACGGATCTTACCGAGTTTTGTGTTGAAGTTTTGTGTGGATGAAGTGTCCGATGATCGAGAAGGTTTTGATGTGAGAAGAAGGAAGAGAGGCAAGAGCTCAAGCTTGGGGATGCCCGAGGCACCCCCAAGTAAATATTCAAGGAGAATCAAGCGTCTAAGCTTGGGGATGCCCCGGAAGGCATCCCCTCTTTCTTCAACAAGTATCGGTATGTTTTCGGATTCGTTTCGTTCATGTGATATGTGCAATCTTGGAGCGTCTTTTGCATTTAGTTTTCACTTTTTATGCACCATGCTGGTATGAGATAGTCCTTGGTTTATTTATAGAATGCTCTTTGCACTTCACTTATATCTTTTGAGTATGGCTTTATAGAATGCTTCATGTGCTTCACTTATATCATTTGAAGTTTGGATTGCCTGTTTCTCTTTACATAGACAACCACCATTTGTAGAATGCTCTTTTGCTTCACTTATATTTGTTAGAGCATGGGCATATCTTTTGTAGAAAGAATTAAACTCTCTTGCTTCACTTATATCTGTTTAGAGAGATGACAGGAACTGGTCATTCACATGGTTAGTCATAAAATCCTACATAAAACTTGTAGATCACTGAATATGATATGTTTGATTCCTTGCAATAGTTTTGCGATATAAAGGTGGTGATATTAGAGTCGTGCTAGTTGAGTAACTGTGAAATTGAGGAATACTTGTGTTGAGGTTTGCAAGTCCTGTAGCATGCACGTATTGTGAACCGTTATGTAACGAAGTCGGAGCATGAGGTGTTCTTTCATTGCTTTCCTTATGAGTGGCGGTCGGGGACGAGAAATGGTCTTCTCCTACCAATCTATCCCCCTAGGGGCATGCGCAGTAGTACTTTGCTTCGAGGGCTAATAAACTTTTGCAATAAGTATATGAGTTCTTTATGACTAATGTTGAGTCCATGGATTATACGCACTCTCACCCTTCCATCATTGCTAGCCTCTTCGGTACCGTGCATTGCCCTTTCTCACCTCGAGAGTTGGTGCAAACTTCGCCGGTGCATCCAAACCCCGTGATATGATACGCTCTGTCACACATAAGCCTCATTATATCTTCCTCAAAACAGCCACCATACCTACCTATCATGGCATTTCCATAGCCATTCCGAGATATATTGCCATGCAACTTCCATCATCATCATATACATGACTTGAGCATTTATTGTCATATTGCTTTGCATGATCGTAAGATAGCTAGCATGATGTTTTCATGGCTTGTCCGTTTTTTGATGTCATTGCTATGCTAGATCATTGCACATCCCGGTACACCGCCGGAGGCATTCATATAGAGTCATATCTTTGTTTTAGTATCGAGTTGTAATATTGAGTTGTAAGTAAATAAAAGTGTGATGGTCATCATTATTAGAGCATTGCCCCAGTGAGGAAAGGATGATGGAGACTATGATTCCCCCACAAGTCGGGATGAGACTCCGGACAAAAGGAAAGAGAAAGGCCAAAAAAAGAGAAGGCCCAAAAAAGGAAAAAACAAAAAAATGAGAGAAAAAGAGAGAAGGGGCAATGTTACTATCCTTTTACCACACTTGTGCTTCAGAGTAGCACCATGATCTTCATATAGAGAGTCTCTTGAGTTATCACTTTTATATACTAGTGGGAATTTTCATTATAGAACTTGGCTTGTATATTTCAACGATGGGCTTCCTCAAATGCCCTAGGTCTTCATGAGCAAGCAAGTTGGATGCACACCCACTTAGTTTCAGTTTGAGCTTTCATATACTTATAGCTCTAGTGCATCTGTTGCATGGCAATCCCTACTCCTTGCATTGACATCAATTCATGGGCATCTCCATAGCCCGTTGATTAGCCGCGTCGATGTGAGACTTTCTCCTTTTTTGTCTTCTCCACATAACCCCCATCATCATATTCTATTTCACCTATAGTGTTATGTCCATGGCTTGCGCTCATGTATTGCGTGAGGGTTGAAAAAGCTGAAGCGCGTTAAAAAGTATGAACCAATTGCTCGGCTTGTCATCGGGGTTGTGCATGATTTGAATGCTTTGTGTGGTGAAGATGGAGCATAGCCAGACTATATGATTTTGTAGGGATGAGCTTTCTTTGGCTATGTTATTTCGATAAGACATAATTGCTTGGTTGGTATGCTTGAAGTATTATTGTTTTTATGTCAAATGATAGACTGTTGCTTTGAATCACTCGTGTCTTAATATTCATGCCATGATTAGACATATGATCAAGATTATGCCACGTAGCATTCCACATCAAAAATTATCTTTTTTTATCATTTACCTACTCGAGGACGAGCCTGAATTAAGCTTGGGGATGCTGATACGTCTCCGTCGTATCTATAATTTTTGATTGTTCCATGCCAATATTCTATAACTTTCATATACTTTTGGCAACTTTTTATACTATTTTTGGGACTAACATATTGATCCAGTGCCCAGTGCCAGTTCCTGTTTGTTGCATGTTTTATGTTTTGCAGAATATCCATATCCAACGGAATCCAAACGGGATAAAAATGGACGGAGCTTATTTTTGGAATATTTGGAAATTTCCGGAAGAAGAATCAACGCGAGACGGTGCCCGAGGTGGCCATGAGGCAGGGGGCGCGCCTGCCCCCCTGGGCGCGCCCCTGACCCTCGTGGGCCACCCGTAAGGCGGTTGATGCCCTTCTTCGGCCGCAAGAAAGCTAATTTTTGGTAAAAAATCACGGCAAAGGTTTCAGTTCAATCGGAGTTACGGATCTCCATATATACACGAAACGGTGAAAGGGCAGCACGGGAGAGCGCAGAAACAGAGAGAGACAGAGAGACAGATCCAATCTCGGAGGGGCTCTTGCCCCTCCCACGCCATGGAGACCATGGACCAGAGGGGAAACCCTTCTCCCATCTAGGGAGAAGGTCAAGGAAGAAGAAGAAGAAGGAGGGGGGCTCTGTCCCCCTCGCTTCCGGTGGCGCCGGAACGCCACCGGGGCCATCATCATCATTACCGCGATCTTCACCAACACCTTCCCCATCTTCACCAACATCTCCATCACCTTCCCTCTCTATCTACAACGGTCCACTCTCCCGCAACCCGCTATACCCTCTACTTGAACATGGTGCTTTATTCTTCATATTATTATCCAATGATGTGTTGCCATCCTATGATGTCTGAGTAGATTTTCGTTGTCCTATCGGTGGTTGATGAATTGCTATGATTGATTTAATTTGCTTGTGGTTATGTTGCTGTCCTTTGGTGCCCATCATATGAGCGCGCGCGTGGATCACACCATAGAGTTAGTTGTATGTTGATAGGACTATGTATTGGAGGGCAAGAGTGACAGAAGCTTCAACCTAGCATAGAAATTGATGCATGCGGGATTGAAGGGGGACCAATATATCTTAATGCTATGGTTGGGTTTTACCTTAATGAACGTTAGTAGTTGCGGATGCTTGCTAATAGTTCCAATCATAAGTGCATAGAATTCCAAGTAAGGGATGACATGCTAGCAGTGTCCTCTCCCACATGAAACTTGCTATCGGTCTAGTAAAGTAGTCAATTGCTTAGGGACAATTTCGCAACTCCTACCACCACTTTTTCACACTCGCTATATTTACTATATTGTATCTTTATCTAAACAGCCCCTACTTTTTATTTCCTCTCTATTTGTTATCTTGCAAACCTATCCAAAAACACCTACAAAGTACTTCTAGTTTCATACTTGTTCTAGGTAAAGTGAACGCTACGCGTGCGTAGAGTTGTATCGGTGGTCGATAGAACTTGAGGGAATATTTGTTCTACCTTTAGCTCCTCGTTGGGTTCAACACTCTTACTTATCGAAAGAGGCTACAATTGATCCCCTATACTTGTGGGTTATCAGGTTGCTATAGTAACAGAAGCTTAAACCCTAGTTTATGAGTTGCTTCGTAAGGGGCTGATTTGGATCCATATGTTTCGTGCTATGGTTAGGTTTACCTTAATACTTCTCTTGTAGTTGCGGATGCTTGCAATAGGGGTTAATCATAAGTGGGATGCTTGTCCAAGAAAGGGCAGCACCCAAGCACCGGTCGACCCACATACCAAATTATCAAAGTAACGAACGCGAATCATATGAGCGTGATGAAAACTAGCTTAACGATAATTCCCATGTGTCCTCGGGAGCGCTTTTCTCTATATAAGACTTTGTCCAGGCTTGTCCTTTGCTACAAAAAGGATTGGGCCATCTTGCTGCACCCTATTTACTTTCATTACTTGCTACCCGTTACAAATTACCTTATCACAAAACTATCTGTTACCGATAATTTCAGTGCTTGCAGAGAATACCTTACTGAAAACCGCTTGTCATTTCCTTCTGCTCCTCGTTGGGTTCGACACTCTTACTTATCGAAAGGACTACGATAGATCCCCTATGCTTGTGGGTCATCAGGCATTCACATAGACTCATATTTTGTTCTAAGTATCGAGTTGTAATTCTTGAGTTGTAAGTAAATAAAAGTGTGATGATCTTCATTATTAGAGCATTATCCCATGTGAGGAAAGTATGATGGAGACTATTATTCCCCCACAAGTCGGGATGAGACTCCGGACGAAAAAAAGAGGCCATAAAAAAAGGAGAAGGCCCAAACAAAAAAATGAGAGAAAAAGAGAGAAGGGGCAATGTTACTATCCTTTTTCCACACTTGTGCGTCAAAGTAGCACCATGCTCTTCATGATAGAGAGTCTCTTATTTTGTCACTTTCATATACTAGTGGGAATTTTTCAGTATAGTACTTGGCTTGTATATTCCAATGATGGGCTTCCTCAAAATGCCCTAGGTCTTCGTGAGCAAGCAAGTTGGATGCACACCCACTTAGTTTCTTTTGATGAGCTTTCATATATTTATAGCTCTAGTGCATCAGTTGCATGGCAATCCCTACTCCTCGCATTGACATCAATTGATGGGCATCTCAATAGCCCGTTGATTAGCCGCATCAATGTGAGACTTTCTCCTTTTTTGTCTTCTCACATAACCCCCATCATCATATGCTATTCCACCCATGGTGCTATGTCCATGGCTTGCTCTCATATATTGCGTAAAAGTTGAAAGAGTTTGAAAAGGCTAAGTATGAAACAATTGCTTGGCTTGTCATCGGGGTTGTGCATGATGGGAGCATTTTGTGTGACGAAAATGAAGCATGGCCAAACTATATGATTTTGTAGGGATAAGCTTTCTTTGGCTATGTTATTTTGATAAGACATAATTGCTTGGTTAGCATGCTTGAAGTATTACTATTTTTATGTCAATATTAAAAGTTTGTCTAGAATCATTTGGATCTAAACATTCATGCCACAATAAAGAGAATTACATTGAAAATTATGTTAGGTAGCATTCCACATAAAAAATTATGTTTTTATCATTTACCTACTCGAGGACGAGCAGGAATTAAGCTTGGGGATGCTTGATACGTCTGCAACGTATCTATAATTTTTTATTGTTCCATGCTATTATATTATCTAGTTTGGGTGTTTAACGGGCTTTGTTATGCTCTTTTATATTATTTTTGGGACTAACCTATTAACCGGAGGGCCGGTGCAAATTGCTGTTTTTTTGCCTATTTCAGTGTTTCGCAGAAAAGGAATATCAAACGGAATCCAAATGGAATGAAACCTTCGCGGGGATATTTTTTGGAACAAACGCAATCCAGGAGACTTGGAGTGGAAGTCAAGGAAGCAACGAGGCGGCCACGAGGCAGGAGGGCGTGCCCCCCACCCTCGTGGGCCCCTTGTAGCTCCACCGACCTACTTCTTTCGCCTATATATACTCTTATAGCCTGAAAACATCCAGAGGAGCCAAGAAACCACTTTTCCACCGCCGCAACCTTCTGTACCCGTGAGATCCCATCTTGGGGCCTTTTCCGGCGATCTGCCGGAGGGGGATTCGATCACGAAGGGCTTCTACATCAACATCATAGCCTCTCCGATGATGTGTGAGTAGTTTACCACAGACCTTCGGGTCCATAGTTATTAGCTAGATGGCTTCTTCCCTCTCTTTGGATCTCAATACAAAGTTCTCCTCGATGATCTTGGAGATCTATTTGATGTAATACTCTTTTGCGGCGTGTTTGCCGATATCCGATGAATTGTGGGTTTATGAACTTGATTATCTATGAATATTATTTGGTTCTTCTCTGAATTCTTGTATGCATGACTTGATATATTTGCAAGTCTCTTCGAATTATCGATTTAGTTTGGCCTACTAGATTGATCTTTCTTGCAATGGGAGAAGTGCCTAGCTTTGGGTTCAATCTTGCGGTGCTCGATCCCAGTGACAGAAAGGGAAATAACATGTATTGTATTGTTGCCATCAAGGATAAAAAGATGGGGTTTATATCATATTGCTTGAGTTTATCCCTCTACATCATGTCATCTTGCCTAATGCGTTACTCCGTTCTTATGAACTTAATACTGTAGATGCATGCTGGATAGCGGTTGATACGTCTCCAACGTATCTATAACTTTTGATTGTTCCATGCTATTATATTATCCATCTAAGATGTTTTATATGCATTTATATGCTATTTTATATGATTTTTGGGACTAACCTATTAACCTAGAGCCCAGTGCCAGTTTCTGTTTTTTCCTTGTTTTTGAGTATCGCAGAAAAGGAAAACCAAACGGAGTCCAATTGACCTGAAACTTGACGGAGCTTATTTTTGGACCAGAAGAAGGCCACAGAGTCAAAGAGTTGGGCCAGAAGAGTCCCGGGCTGCCCACGAGGGTGGAGGGCGCGCCCCCTGCCTCGTGGACAGCCCGGAGACCCCCCTGACTTGTTCTCGATGCCCAAACCTCTTATATATACAGAAACCCCCAGGACATAACCTAGATCGGGAGTTTCGCCGCCGCAAGCCTCTGTAGCCACCAAAAACCAATCGAGACCCTGTTCTAGTACCCTGCCGGAGGGGGCGGATCCCTCACCGGTGGCCATCTTCATCATCCCGGCGCTCTCCATGACGGGGAGGGAGTAGTTCACCCTCGGGGCTGAGGGTATGTACCAGTAGCTATGTGTTTGATCTCTCTCTCTCTCTCGTGTTCTTGAGATGGTACGATCTTGATGTATCACGAGCTTTGCTATTATAGTTGGATCTTATGATGTTTCTCCCCCTCTACTCTCTTGTAATGGATTGAGTTTTCCCTTTGAAGTTATCTTATCGGATTGAGTCTTTAAGGATTTGAGAACACTTGATGTATGTCTTGCATGTGCTTATCTGTGGTGACAATGGGATATCACGTGATTCACTTGATGTATGTTTTGGTGATCAACTTGCGGGTTCCGTGACCTCGTGAACTTATGCATAGGGGTTGGCACACGTTTTCATCTTGACTCTCCGGTAGAAACTTTGGGGCACTCTTTGAAGTTCTTTGTGTTGGTTGAATAGATGAATATGAGATTGTGTGATGCATATCGTATAATCATACCCATGGATACTCAAGGTGACATTGGAGTATCTAGGTGACATTAGGGTTTTGGTTGATTTGTGTCTTAAGGTGTTATTCTAGTACGAACTCTATGATAGATCGAACGGAAAGAATAGCTTCGTGTTATTTTACTACGGACTCTTGAATAGATCGATCCGAAAGAGTAACTTTGAGGTGGTTTCGTACCCTACAATAATCTCTTCGTTTGTTCTCTGCTATTAGTGACTTTGGAGTCACTCTTTGCTGCATGTTGAGGGATAGTTATGTGATCCAATTATGTTATTATTGTTGAGAGAACTTGCACTAGTGAAAGTATGAACCCTAGGCCTTGTTTCAACACATTGCAATACCATTTACGCTCACTTTTATCGCTTGTTACCTTGCTGTTTTTATAATTTTAGATTACAAAAACCTTTATCTACCATCCATATTGCACTTGTATCACCATCTCTTCGCCGAACTAGTGCACCTATACAATTTACCATTGTATTGGGTGTGTTGGGGACACAAGAGACTCTTTGTTATTTGGTTGCAGGATTGTTTGAGAGAGACCATCTTCATCCTACGCCTCCCACAGATTGATAAACCTTAGGTCATCCACTTGAGGGAAATTTGCTACTGTCCTACAAACCTCTGCACTTGGAGGCCCAACAACGTCTACAAGAAGAAGGTTGCGTAGTAGACATCAAGCTCTTTTCTGGCGCCGTTGCCGGGGAGGTGAAGCTTGAAGGTATATCTTTAGATCTTGCAATCGAATCTTTTTGTTTCTTGTTTTATCACTAGTTTAGTCTATAAAAGAAAACTACAAAAAATGGAATTAAGGGTGCCTCATATGTTTCATATTTTTAATATCTTTCGTGAAAATGATGGGAAGGAAAATTGTGCTCAAGTACTAGAAGAAGAATTACATAGAATGCTTGGCATAAAATATGTGAATGATGAGCATGATTGCAATGTTGTTAGTATGAATTCTTTGAATACCCATGATGCTAAAACTACAAAAAAAATACACTTCCGTGATGATACGTGTTTGTCACAGTAGGTCGCGTTTTTTGTCATGCATGCACATCCATGACAAATTTATGACAGAATCAAGATAGTCACACCTGTGCTGTCGTAGAAGTGTTCCATGACATTACCAAAATTATCATCACGGAAGTGTCCACTTCCATGACAATAAATCGCGCGTCACAGAAGTGCTTTCGTCAAGGGTGACCGACACGTGGCATCCACCGTAACGGAACACCGTTAAGCTATCGGGTCGGGTTTTGGATCTGATAACCCGTTAACAGCCCCGACCAATGGGGATTTTCCACGTGTAAAATCATCATTGGCTGGAGAAAACACGTGTCGGCTCATCGCTGGGACAGATGTCATCCACTCATTGGACAGAAGGCGCCTATGATACGTCGACACGTGGCACGGCCCAACAGAGGCCCATTCCTGTGAAAAGGCCGGCCCGTTTGACTTGGTCAAAAGTCGGCGGGTCGGCCCATGGAAAGCCTATTAACGGCCTGTTCACATATAGCCCATTTACAGCCCGCTAACCCAAGGCATGTTACGCCCTATTCGAATTAGGCCCAGTAGCGTCATCTGGGCCATCCAATATGATTCCAGCCCATTTTCACTTCTGGCCCATGTATGGCCCATGACGTCTTTCGGCCCATATGAGGCCCTATGTAACTCTTGGCCTATTAACGGCCCGTGGTGAAACTGGCCCGTAATGAACAGTGTATCACTTTACACCCATTAACGGCCCGTGGTGAAACTGGCCCGTAAAGAACAGTGTATCACTTTATACCCATTAACGGCCCGTTATTCCATTGGGCCGTTTCCAGCCCATGTTATCTTTCGGCCTTCTCAGAGCCCATTTATTCTTGGGCTATTTTCCAGCATTCGTTTACTTACGGCCCGTTACTGTCATTTTCTGCTTGTGGGCCAAATTCAGCCCGTGGTTACAGTCGGCCCGTTTGTGGTCCGTTAATACGTTGGGCCGTTTTCATAGCGTCATCAAATACGGCCTATTAACGATGGCCCGTTATGGTCGGCCCATGAACGGACGATTCCAACTCTAGCCCGTTTACGGCCAGAATGCGGTCTGTTTGGCCCATGTTTGGCCAATCGATCATACGGCCCGTATAAGGCCCATTGATGATACGGCCCGTAGAAGGCCCATTGTTTCTACGGCCCGTAGAAGGCCCACTGTTTCTACGGCCCGTAGAAGGCCCACTGTTTCTACGGCCCGTAGAAGGCCCACTGTTTCTACGGCCCGTAGGAGGCCCAGTGTCACTACAGTAAATATTAGCCCATGGTTATTGTGGCCTAGTTTTAAAAAATAGGTTATTGCAGCCACTAGCAAACCGCAGAAAAAGAACTGCACTGACTACAAGCAAACAAATAAACAAGACAACAAGGAAATAAATAAGCAAGCAACTTACACTAGGCTATCACGGCTATTACACATATTACATCCACTGGGCATCAAAGTTCGCCACCAGTGCAAATATAGGGAACACAGCAGCATATAAACGCCGCAGCAAAACAAGTCCAGAACTGAAACCACTTCAGAAGAGCTCAAGAAACAATATCCTGGGTACCCATAATGCTGGCAAGATGCTTAGCAAGCTTATTAACTTTCTCTTGTTTGGCGCTTAAGTCCTCCAGCGCTTGCTGTTGCACCAGAAAGTATGCATCTGAATTCTGCAGGGACTTCCTCAGTCCTTCGGCTTCCTGTCGCATAACATCTGATCGATGTCTTTCAACTTGAAGTTGAGACTCAAGAAGCCGAACTGATTCAGGCAACGAGTTCGAAGAGCTGGTGCCAGCAGTGGTAGCCAGTAACTCGAACACTACATCAAGACAGGACTTTGGGGTTGTCTCAGTGTCTTCAATATAGTTTTTATCAGCTTTCTTGGAGACCAACAGGGATGTCTCACTATCTTGAACCTTATCTGCATTACTTCCTTTACCATTGCATAACAGGGTACTCTTCTCCAATATTTTATCCGCGTTCTAAAAGAGAAACAAACAAACACATCTCAGGTTTACAATGTAGTATATGAAACTCATTTTGGTAAACCAGTTCAGTAGTAAGGTGGACAGGATAACAGCATGAAACAAACATATATCTATGTAGTATGGTCACTGTATGGTCTATATCATTCTAGTTTATGTTGCCAAATCAAGATAGATACAGTTCGAATCATATCTATTTAAGACAAAGCAGCATAGACAGAATATAAGTGTGGGAAACTACACAGCAATAACAACACTTGTAATGTGCATGGCATGAGAACATAACTGTTTATTCAATTGAAACTGAAATCAACATAGAGCAAGTTACAACAGCAAACAGCCAAACACGTTGAAGAAACAGGTTTAAAACATACCTGTTGCGCCATTGGAGTTTCAATTGCATCCTTCAAATTTGAAATTAGTTGGTATCAGTAAATACAGTGATGCAAGAGCAAAGTAGTATGAACCATAGCTACGGAACCTGACCTGAGAACAATTCTTCTTCTGCTTTAAGCGTTGACTTCGGGTTCGGAGTGGTGGTCCTCGTGATTTGGGCACTGCAGTTGCCTTACTAACTGCTCGTGTTTGGGTGCTCTGTGGTGGAGACGGTGCTGTGTCAACGGGAACTGGGTGTCTATCTGCTGGGGTTGGGGTTAGAAGGGGTGTAGCTGGTTCTCTGTCCAACTGGGTAGGGGTACAATCTGCATGAGTGTGGGTTATGTGTGGTGGGGCTGGTTCTTGGGCAAGTACAACCGTGGTTCTATCTGCATCGACAGGTAGCACGATCTTTTCTGAAGACCGTGTTTTTACTCCCACAGATACTGCCATCACTCCCTCCAATTGAAATGGCTGATAAACAAGAAAAGTAATTGAATGTACAGACATTGTAAGATAGACAGGTGCAATGGATAGTAGGGAAGAAAACAGGGCATGAAATAATTCACATTTATGTTGTCTAAGCAAACAGAATAGCAGGACATAATTTCACATATATGATGGCTAATTAAACAGGATAGCATGACACAATTTCACATGTATGATGGCTAACTAAACAGGATAGAATGACATACTTCAAAATATGATGACTATGTAAACAGGATGACATGATATAACTATACGATGTGTCTATTAAAGTGGTTGGCATGCCATAAATCACAAACATGCCGTCGATGGAAACATGATGGCATGATATAATTCACGGATAGAATGACATAATTTAAAATATGATGACTATGTAAACAGGATGAGATGATATAACTATATTATGTCTTTAGAAAATGGGTTGGCATGCCATAATTCAGATACATGCTGTCTATGTAAACATCATGGCATGACATAATTCAAATATATGATTTATATACTAACGAAGTGAGCAGAGGGCAATCGCATATATGATGTGTCAACTAAGGAGATGGCATTCAATATTGTGTATATGATGTAAAAACTAAGCATTGCAATACAACATATGCATTATATGAGTAATATAACCCTGCCAAGTTTGAGCATACACCTCAGGGGGATAATAGGACTGGTCATCTGCCTCTGAATCCTCCTCTGAAGAGCTATCTGTAACCAGCAAGATATCTGCTTCAGCAGGTAGCATTGTCTGCTCTGAAGACCTTGTTTTCGCTCCAGATTTCTCCATCACCAATTCAAATGGCTGATGCACAGGAAGAGCAGTTGAATATACAAACATTGTCGACAAAAGCAATGAGAAATACAAAAAAGGACGGCATGATATAATTCACATATATGACGCTTGCCTAAACAGCATGGCATTGCATAATTCACATACATAATGCCTTGCACCAAGATAACATTGCATAATTCACATATATAATGTCTTGCAACAAGATGGCATTGCATAATTCACATATATGGTAATTAGACACTAAACAGGTGGCACTCACACAAAGCATGTCTAAACTAAGCAAATGACATAGCAATTTTTTGGGGGCAAAAGTGAGGAAAATGTGAAAGCAGAAAACCTGACGCATGGGGAAAAGTGAGGAAAAAGTTAACGAATGGGGAGAACTGAGCACAACTAAGGAACCGGGGGCATAGAATTAATAATCCCAATGACATATCAATGCAAGATACCATACGCACGATATGAGCAACATGACCCTACCAAGTTAGGGCATGCACCACGGGGGGGAATATGACTGGTCATCTGTCTCTGAATCCTCCTCTGAGGAGCTATCGGTAACCAGCAAGACATGCGCTTCGTCAGATAGCATTGTCTGCTCTAAAGACCTTGTTTCCACTCCAGATGTTTCCATGACCGTGCCGAATGGCTGATGCACAGGAAGAGTAATTGAATGTACTAAAATTGTTGACAAATTTAACACGTAATAAAAAAATGATGGCATGATATAATTCACATATAAGATGACTGGCTAACCAGGGTGGCATTGCAAAATTCACATATATGATGCCTGGCTAGACAAGATGGCATTGCATGATTCACATATACGATAAAGAAACTAAACAGATGGCATTGACACAAAGCATGTCTAAACTAAGCAGATGACATCTTTAATGTATACAGTAAGCAATGCAAGGCACCATATGCATGATATTACCAACATCAGCATGCCAAGTTAGAGCGAAGACCTCATGGGGTAAATAGGAGTGGTCTTCTCCTTCTGAATCCCCCTCAGAACAGTTATCTTCCTCTTGATTACGATCCGAAATGGGTGGAGGGGGGGCTGCCTTTGCGCCCACCATGGAACGACGTCTGCATGAAATTTTATTGCCACGCAAGGCTCGTCTCTTTTGCTCTACATGATCAGTTCCATTGTGTACAATAACTGGCATGCATAGGAATAAAACATAGTGAGATTATGTAAGGAGTGCATGCACAAATCCAGAGTGATGGTAGCAAACTGTGGATAGACCCAAAACCAATGATAGCAGGCAGATAATAGCTTTAGTTAAAAAATACAGATAATGGCTCCTTTAATGTTTGTTTGCACCCAACATGAAACTCATAGTAGACACCGGAGATTAACCAGATAGTAGACAGATAGTACTGATTGCTTCCCCAATATGTACCCCGCAACCATTTAAAAACTCAAGTTTCAGCATTAGTTTGGACCTGACTCGGAGTCTAATAGGTGAACACGATGATAATGTAGCATGTCATCATATTAAGCGACGCATAACGTAAGCAGACACGGAAGAGTGCGACCTCTCTTGCGGACCTGTGTAGTCCTCAAGGTCATCTGCTCAGTTGATGATGGTAATGCAGTTGCCATGGCTGCCGGCGGCGGGGAAGAAGATCTGAGGTGGCGAAAGACAGTCTGGAGAGCGGATCCCTGCTGTGGTGAACCCTTCCGTCGTTGGAGCAGCTGAGCTGGAGTGGAACACAGCGCCGCAGGAGCAGGACAAACCACACAAGGTTTTCTTTGACACATATATGTAACAGAAGTAATTTAGTAAGGGCTTGTTTGAATTTGAGGATTCTAACAATGCAGGGATAGGAAATAGACAGGAATGGGATAGGAATGCACGTGCAAAACAGAGAATTTAAAAACACAGGATTTCTGCCAATCTGGGTGTTTGATTCACAACAATTGGAAGATCACAGGATGCAAAAAAGCATGGTGAGATTAAGTCAAACCACAAGAAAATGTACGGTTATAATGCTATTATGCTACTATCTCTTAGTCTTGTGCTTGATGAATAGGAATATGAAAAGGAGGAGAAGTGGAAATTAGAATTCCTATGGTTTTTCTTTCAAGGAGACACTAAAGGAACAAATCCTACGGTTTTTGTTTCAAGGAGACACTAAAGGAACAAATCCTACAGTTTTCCTTTGCTCCATTCCTTTGCACCAAATTCATGAAAAGTAGTACCATAGGAAACTTTCCAATTCCGATGTTTTTCATTCACTTTTCCTTTCAAGCACTGGCGATTCTAGTAGGCAGGCTTGAGCAAGGAAAATCCTACACTAAAAAAATGTTTTTGTGCTACTTCTATTACTTTGGACCCAGGCCACTGCCATACTAGCTCAACTCCCAGGCCCATCGACAAATGCACAGCTCAAACGCGCAGAGATAAATAATGATGGCGTTCAAGAGAGTCCTTCACGGATAGCTAAGTTGCCTGGTACCTCACTACTTGTCATATAGTAGGATAAAATAATCGTATTTCCCGTTACTACGAGTGCTCAGTGGACAATATATATAACATGTAGAGTAAAAAAGAGATGCAACAAGTGTACAACCTCTTTGGCGAAGCCATGTCGATCTCAGCGTGATTGGGTTGGCCGGTGAGGATGCTCCGGCTGACTTGGCTGTCGGAGGAGGGGAATAAGATCTTAGGCGTCTGGAGATGGAGCCCGAGGTACTGCTCCGCTGTGATGGAGGGTTTCGTCGTTGGAGCAGCTCCGGTGAGTTGTACGACGCCGAGGCTGAAGCAGGACAAGAGAGACAACGAACAACGTTAACCTGAGTGGAATTCTAATAGCATCTCCAATACATGACGTAAAATACATAACCACAAAGTGCTAGATGTAAAATACATCAGCCGCTCATCTCTGAACTTAACTGTCGAAACTGAATTTAACTGTCGAAACTGAACTTAACTGTCGAAACTGAACTTAACTGTCGAAACTGAATTTTGCTGTCGAAACTGAATTTTGCTGTCGAAACTGAACGCACTAGCAAGGTGAGGCTACACGTCGGTCGACTGACTTTTTCATCTCTGGTCAGTCGATTTTGCAGCCGTTGGATACGAAATCAAGGGCCTGCGGTTCATCTTCAACCTCCACCCCCCTGAGCCGCCAGCCACCACCGGCCAAACAGCAGCCCCCCGCCGCCCGCGGCCGGCGGTGCGCCGCCCCGCCCGCCCCGAAAACACTCCCCACCGCCGGTCCGCCGCCGCCCCGGCCATCCCTCTAGGCCCCCCCGTGCCGAGCTTTTTCTCCGGCGATCCCCAGGCCACCGCCCCGCCAATGCCCCGCCACCGCCGGCGACCACCGCCCCCATCCTGAACCCTAAGATAGATAGTGGGGTACCTCTCCGGCGAGCCCCCCTCCCCGCTGCGGCTGGTTCTTCCTTCACCCCGGCGAGCCCCCCCCCCCACCCCCTGAAAATCGACTGACCCAAAAGTCGATTCAGTCGACTGAAGTGTAGCTAAATCGGAGCAGCATCGCAAGCAAGAGCAAGAGCGAGAGCAGCAGCGCGAGCAAGAGCAATAGCAAGAGCAGACCAGGCAGGGGACCGAGAGCAAGAGCAGAGCAGCAGCGCGAGCGAGAGCTAAAGCAGCAGCAGCTCCTACTGATGTGGACGTCGCCGCCGAGGGAGCGACGCCGTGGAGGAAGTGGCCGGCGACGCCGCCGTGGATGGAGCCGCGCCGTGTCGGCTCGGGACCGAGCGCCGGCAGCACCGTGAGATCGAATCAAGAAGAAAATGCGGCGATTAGTGTACAACCTCTTTGGTGGCGCCGATTAGGCCGCAGCTTCATCCGAGGAAACGGTGATGATGATGCTCTTCCGGTGGTGCAGGTGAAGACGGCGGTGTGGGAATGGAGGTGGCGCGAAAGACGAGGGGAACGTCGGGGCAGCTCCTTGGAGGTGGAGGACGGGGTGGCTGAACCGGCGGGACGATGAGATCGACGACGGATCCTCATCCGGTACGGTGGATGAGGGACGTCGAGGTGTTGCTGTGGACGACGTCGTCGGGGAAGAGGCTCCGGCTGGGTGGCGGACGGAGCAGGGTGTGGGGTTTCGTCGCGGGTTTTCGCGGCCTCGGTGTACGAATGGGTGGGCGGATGGGATGGCAGTGGGGAACCATGGCTTAGAGACGCGCTTGTCCGAAATGTGGGGTAAGTTACGAAAGTACCCCCACCGATTTGAGGCGGTTCTTTCGGTTCAGGGGTACCACGGGCATTTCGCGTGTCGGGATTTCACAGGAGGTGGGAGTTTTCGCGCGCGTTGTAATTTCGGAATAGCAAGGCGCGGGTTGAGATGGAGGGAGTTGTCGGAGCACAACGAGACAAAGATATATCTTAAATATTTCGGGCTAACAAGGCGCGGGTTGAAGAGGCGGGAGTTTCGCAGCACGATAGACAGAGACGCTAGCTTGAATTTTCGGCATAACAAGGCGCGGCTTGAAATTTCGGAAGAACAAGCTTAACGTGTACCCAAAAAAAGACAATTTGCACCTCAACACGCACAACACACACACAAACACCATTTAGACTAGAGTAAGGTACACGTGCATTGCACGCATGAGATTTGGCAACCAAATTATGAATAAATACCACATTATAGCATGCAAGCTTTGAGTCATATATGCATGATGTAGATGTTCGTTTAATTCTTATAGTTCATTTCATTCAAAATCATCTAGTTTTTATAAGAAAGCTAATCTATTTTAAGATTCATGGAATTGTGCGTCGTAAGACATAAAGTAAAAACAAATAATGGCAAATCATGTAGAAAAACATTTGGGCAATTCTGATACGGAAGATTCTAGAACAAATAAGAAGTGCTTGTGTTTTGATGTTTGTGCATTATGCTTAAGTTCAACCATGGAGTCTTCTAGATTATACATGTGGCGAAATCTGGTGGAATCTAGATGATATCCAACGGCCAGTAGTGCTCAAATTTGCCATCTTTGGACCATCGGATTCGCCTCATCCAACGACCATCTTTCAAAGTTAAAGTTACCCGCACACAATATAAAAAAATATAAATATAATATATATATAGGGGTATAGATATAGATATGTGATGCGAAAGCCGCCCATCATCTCCAATTAGAATAGTGTGTCCATGCACGGATGCGACGTGGCCAAATGATGTCTGCCATCGGTATCTCAAATTCAAATCAGTCTGACCTTGTTCAATGTGTATACATTACAACATGCTCGTTTCCAAACCACACCGCGCAGATCTCCGTTATATTCATGCATGCATGGGTTTCAAACATCAGGATCTCTTATTCAAATATTTGAATTCAACTTTACATTGATTATGACCTCACCTATTCTTTTACACCCACACAGTAGTCTTCTCTTTATAATTGTACCACTAACTTTCTCTCGTGCATGCATGCACACACACTACCAGTCGGCATTATCCATCGCACGCATACAATCTTTTTCTTCAGGTCGGTCTCCCATGAAGGCACACACCCACACACATCCCCCTCTCCATCATATCGGGCATTCTTTATCTCTCACGCGTGCATGCGCAACGATCGATGTTCCTCTATGTATGTGTGTATATAGCTAGGTCTTTCATAGTTTTCCACACAAACCGATCAATCGATATATCCAGTGAGGTCTCACCCTCTTTCCCACGTCCACATCGATCAATCTATACCTCTCTATATAGGATTAACATATATAGCTAATACACCCACATTAATTATATATCCAACGTCCCCCTCTCATCATCCATGCCTTCCGCTTCATCTCTCAGACGCGTGCACAATGGCGAAGACAGGGGGCAGTAAGGGCCCTGCCCCCCTCCCCCCTAACATCACTATATATCGAGGCTAATATGAATGTGATCATTAGACAATTGCTGCTAAAAATGGTTTAAGTTCATGAATTGACCCTCCTCGTAAAGGATTAGCAATGCTTGGCCCCCTAGCTCATTTATTTTTCATGGCTCCGCCACTGCGCGCAACAGCGCACGTGTTCGCCCCCTCTCTCTAAATATCGATCTCGCACTTGTGCATTCCTTCATAGTCTCCCTCCACTCGGCCCCTCGCACCATCTTCTAGCCCCCCACCGGATTTTGCCACATGTACAATCTAGCAGACTCCATGGTTGAACTTAAGCATAATGCACAAACCTCAAAACAACAGTGGTTCTCTTTTGTTCTAGAATCTTCCGTATCATAACTGCCCAAACTTTTTTTCTAGTTGAATTGCCATTATTTGTTTTTACTTTATGCTTTACAACGCACAATTCCATGAATCATAAAATAGATTAAGGGCTTCTTTGATTCAAAGGATTCTCAAAGGAATTTTGGAGGATTCTAATCATTAGGAATTTTTCCTATCTTGGTTGTTTGATTCGTAGGATTGTAAACCATAGGAATTTTTCCATATGATTCATTTGCACTAGATTTCATAGGAAACATCCCATCCACTCAAACCTCTTTGAAAGAATTCTGCGTTTTTTCTATGCACAATCAAACACTCGTACAATCCTGTAGGATTCAAGACGACATTCCACTATAATCCCATGTTTTTCCTATTCCCGCGTTCTTAGCTTTTTTATAAAAACTAATTGATTTTGAATGAGATGAACTATAAGAATTAAACGAAGGGCTACATCAGGCATATATGACTCAGAGCTTACATGCTATAGTGTGGTATTTATTCATAATTTGGTTGCAAAATCTGATGCGTGCAATGCACGTGTACCTTACTAGTACTTCGAGTATGTGCAAAACACGTAAATTAGAATACCAATGGCACGCTACACAGTGTCTCTCTTACAGTTCATGAAGCCACGTGGCACATGTGGAGGCGTTGTCGCGACCTCCTTGCGTGGATTGATCACAGTGACGTGCTGCTGGTTCCAGAAGAATGTACTCGTCCTCCCTGAGCCATACTGGCGGTACATGCACGAAGCGAAGATGTGCACGCACGCCACGCACGCACTCATTCCCTCGCACGCACACGCGGGTACACGGGCGGACGCAATTTTGTACCAAGATCCACCCCATGTGATAATTTGACGCGTGTAAAGTCGTTCACTTCATTGATGGTCAATTAATACAGCGCATGCAAATTGAGTGGACGTGAGGGCGGAAGAAAGACATTATTACTCCACTGCGCGCATGCGAGTAGTTAAATCGTGGGTTGCTAGTAGTACTTCCATTGGTCTCCTTCGTATTTTGTGCCAATTTTTGACAGTAACATAATATTTACGCATTTGAGCAGTGTAGTACTTGAAATTTATGTTCCGCTAAACTCATCGGGAGCCGTTTCGGGCCTCGAAACCAAAACCATCAATTAATCTTTACCTTGTTCCCATCACATTCGAAAGCCTGCTCACACCTACTAGTACGTACCAAACCTGAACGTGTTCCCACTATGCAGGTATTAGTACTAGTGCTAGTACTTAGGTTATAAAAAGGGGAACTACCTAACCGAAAATTACTCTACCTTTCCTCCTCATAAGTGCTTCTTCTTCGTCCGTCGTTGCCATGGCCGGTGAGCAGAGCTCTAGGTCGAGAACTACTCGTAACAAGGGAGCGGCAACCAAGGCTGCGGAAAAAAAGAGAGGGCTCGCCGCCACGCAGAGACCTCGAAAGATCTCTCACGGGCAGGCGATGGCTCCCAGGAGCGCCCTAGCCGCGGAGGCGAACATGCCGAGCCGGCGGAGCTGGAGTCGTTATCCCTCGACGGCATGCCCGATCAGCTCAATAAGCAGAAGGAGTTCATCCAAGGCTTGATGGAGTTGCTGAAGGAGAGCCTCGACGACATGCCCGCTGAGCTCAATCAGCAGGGGGAGTTGACCGCCGGCTTGGTGATGCTGCTGAAGAAGAGCATTGCCTCGGAGAAGAAGGCGACCGGCGAAATCCTGCGACTTCAGGAG
This sequence comes from Triticum aestivum, assembly GCF_018294505.1. Lineage (NCBI taxonomy): Eukaryota > Viridiplantae > Streptophyta > Magnoliopsida > Poales > Poaceae > Triticum > Triticum aestivum. The sequence goes on along the minus strand of NC_057802.1, from coordinate 456,474,797 downwards.
GACAAGGCGAAGCTCTGCCACGAGATCGACCTGTTGAAGGAGAAGAACGCCGGCTGGAAGAAGCTGCATGAGAATAGTAGTTCCTCGATGAAGATGCTGCAGGCCCTCGTCATGGAACAGAAGGAGGAGTTGGCGAAGCTCCGCATCGAGCACCCGGCTGCTGTCAAGGTACGTAATGCGGCCGTGGAACAGATGATGAAGGCTCGCGTCGAGAAATCCCGCGTCATGGACAGAATGAAGAAGATGGCGGAGGAGACGCGCAAGGAGATGGAGGTCGTGGAGGCGATGAAGAAGCAGTTACGACTCCGCGGCGAATTAGATCATTTGGGGTGATAATCTTCCTTCTTCTTTTGCTCCTGTGTTTCATCTTTTGCTTCGGGTGTTTCGCCGCACGTGTCACGTTCTCTGCGAGGCATGAATAGAACAATGTTTTTTTGAGGGAATGAATAGAACAATGCTAACAATGAGATGACTAGCAAATTAGATCATTTTTTATCGCCATATGGCACTGGGCTGCCGTGTTTCGTGCTCCTCCGTCGCAGTACTACTCCAGTGGAAAACTTGAGTATACCGCACGGTTCTTTGCTCCTCCTCGATCAGGTCGTCGGCGCATTTATACGAGCAGTCAAATCACAAGGCCCCGCCTTCCAGCAGTAATGAGCCGTCAAATCACAAAGGCCCTCGCCTCTCGTGAAACCGACCAAGCTAGACTGCCCCGCCCTCTAGCCTTTTAAAAAATGTATACTTTTGTACAGCAGTAGTATCGATGGATTGCGCCATGGAGCAAAACTTGAAATTAAAAAAAGGTGGTACATATAGAGAGCGCTCGTCGCCAAATTATGCATATAGTACTATTAAAAAGGCTAGTCACAATAATGGTGTCCAGCACAACCCACCCCTCAAATAAAACTAAGAGGGTGCTTGGATACGTTTTAGTCCCATGACTAAAAGTAGTGGGACTAAAACATGCTAGCCTCACCCATGCTTGGATCCAAATACTAAAAAGGCTAAAATCAAGTTAATGAGCATTTATTATCCTCCAAACCCTCCAATCCAGAACTCGCCTGTGTTAAAGGAGAGGAGTTAAATGAGTAGAGAGAGGACTAATCCACATTTTAGTAGGGGTACCCCTGACTAAAAAATTTAGTCTCAAGACTAGTTTTAGCCCCTCTTTAGTCAGGGGTGCTTGGAACTTTAGCCTCTTAAAGAGACTATTTTTAGTCAGACTAAAATAAGTCCCTTGGATCCAAGCACCCTCTAAGCATCCTGGAATTCTTTGACAAAACTAAGCACCCTGAAATTCTTTGACAACTAAACTGCTGGCTATATGATGTTGGCCATATATATTGTACGTATATAATGTGAAGAAACGAGTGGTAGTACTATACCAACTAAAAGATGAAATGTAAGAAATACTAGTATGTACGTACTGAAGAGTTAAAGTAACGAGAAGAAACATAACATAGTTCTGCTGGGGGCTCAGCACAACACACCCCTCAAATTAAATTAAGCACACCTGAAATTAAACTTTGCAACTATTCCGGTAGACACTGCATTAGAACCACCATGAGCAACGACACTGCCACCTTACTCGGAGTCCTCGTCCACGTCCTCGACTTCGTCCTTGTCCCTCTTCCTCTTGGCCGATACTTCTTTGCTTGAACCGCACACTTGGCTGTTGCTCTTCATCCAACCCTTGTAGATATTGAAGCAAAGGTAGCCATCCATTGCAGCGTAGTGGATGTGGTCTATATCTAGTACATTCCGCTGCCATGCATGACGATGAAACGTGTATGGAGGTTTCTCCAGTTTACCGTACGAAGGATGAACCATGGCTCCTGCCAGGGTCAGCATTGAAGGCTGACGAGAGGACACCAGCCGATTCTTCTGGAGGTCGAAGGTGTTGCCTACAACGAGGCCTATCCGACGCAGGACTTCTTTGTCGTTACCAAAGTCTACAGTAACGAATTTGACTAGGTTGCTCTCGAGGAAGTCCTTAAAATCCTGGCACTCAACGTCGGCATGGCATATGTGGTAGACCAAGCATAAGTCATGCACGCAAACCTGGATCACGGCGGGCTTCTTCCTCTCTTCGTCCTTTAGATCCTTCTCTCGTCCCAGGACTGTGGTGTACTCAACATCTAGCCCAGCGACCCACTCATCATCTGAGTCTTCGAACATGCGTCTGAAGCGAGAAAGGCATCCTTTCACCGTCGCGGAAGAACGGGTGTAGATGACGTCGAACTCATCGCCGGTGATGGTTCTAACCTTGTACTCACCGCCGATCGTGGAGATTTGGGACGCCATGGATTTGGGAGGAGGGTTAGGATTAGTGGAACTGCCGTAATGTGAATGGACGGGACGACTAGGAGCGAACCGCCGTAGTATTGAAGGACGTGCGGGGACGAGTAGGAGCGAACTGCCAGCGTGCGAACGGCAGGGTAGTGGCTTTCCATTCTCCCATGATACGGGCTTCCGAGAGCCCTTGGATCTGAGATCGAACGGTTGCATGGCGTGATTCTAGACCTATGGGTGAATATCCTATCCTGGAGGGTTATTCTGCAAATTTTCAGCAACTTAGCATGCGACCGTTTGATCTCAGATCCAAGGGCTGCCAGCAGCCCGTATCATGGTCGCGCCTACCACGACCGTCGCGTCGCTCGCGCGGTCGCGCCCTTGGAGATTTAACACGGTGCGTTAGGCTATCTGATGTTGGCATGTCATACATAGTCATCACTTAGTCACTCATACTACAACAAGGTTGGCTATAAGGTTGGCTATAAGTGTAATTTTTTTACTCCTCTCTATCTCTTTCTTCGTACTCCCTCCGTCCCATAATATAAGAACGTTTTTGACACTAGTGTAGTGCCAAAAACGTTCTTATATTATGGGACACAGGGAGTACTAGTATTTATTGCATTTGCCAAGGAGTGACCTCTTCCAATGAAATGGTGTTGCTAAGTTTGCTTCATTTAATTAGCTATAGACTCAAAATTGTCTTTTCACCTAGGTACACGCGCTTAGCACCGTTTCTTCCTTGGGTCACCAAACTAGTCTCTCTCTTCTTGATTAACTTGCCACATCAGACTTTATGCCTATGTGGCAAGCTTAAGCACCTGTAGGAGCAAGTAAAAGTAAGTACAATAGTGCGCTTTACATGGCATTTTTGCATATGTGGAGGAAAGAGAGGCAAGGAAAAAGTGGAGAAGTGGGCTCTCATGCAAGAGCCAGCCTCTACTACATGGTGGAGCATTGGGAGAGGCACCTGTATGGAGGTGGTCAGGAATCGGGAGACTCACGCCGGTCGTAGCGCCGCAGTTAAAATGATAATGGCAAGTCAAATCACGGGGCCCCACCTGTCCAGCAGTAACTCGCTGTCAAATCACACAGCCCTACGTTTGCAGCAGCCTACTCCCTCGTCTTCTCGCGTCTCTGTCGAACCGACTAGGCGGAACTGCCCCGCCTACCGCGCAGGAAAAGCCCCGCCCTCGACTTTTAAATAGTATACAGTATACTAATTTTGTATCCATGGATTGCGCCCGCGCCATGGAGCAAAGCGTCTAGAAAACGGCGGTACACATGTACGGAGTATACAGCACGCCCGTCGCGTTCGCGTCGCACCCCAGACGGTCGGTCGGTCTGGCACGCTGCTCTCCGAATGGAACGCGCGTCATATTGCGTTTGCACACACATGTGGGACGGCAATTGAGAACCGACCATAGGCACACTCCCCGGCCCCGCAAGTCGGGTGACTTAATAGAAGAGGGAGACGAGCGATAGTACTAGAGAAGTGTTGTACTACGTTGGTGCCTGGACGATCCCTGCAAGACACGGAAGATCAGTTCGTCCATGCATGTGACCAGACTCCAGCAGACACGCCTGGATTGGCTATCGTCTACATATCGTGCAGGCTGTGTTGTACATGGCTGTAGTTGTGGTGAGAAATCTAAAAAAAGGTTTCTTGTCATCTCGCAAAATTAGGTGTCATGTGCTTCGGATCACTGCGAGGGTTAAACAGCGACAACTGAGTTGGGCTAGTCATTGGGGGCACATGCACGAACAGTGACTACTCGGCTGCCATCTAGGTCAAGCCGGCTATGTTAATTAGGACATCTATCGACGGACCCCTTTTCTACGAGTTTATCTTTAATTTGAGCTTTGTTCCTCGTCTAGTTTGTCCGTCGGGATTCATGTTGTCTCCTTTGGGCAGTGAGGTTATGATTTCTTGTCATGTGGCATTTTTTCGTGTTATATGTTATAATCCGGCGCTTCAGATCAAAATGACGACAACTGCGCCTCCGGGCCACGTGCATGAAGACTTCTCGACAGTCATTGACGAGGTCAAGCCGGCTCCGGTAGACAAAAGAAAACTAGTACTACTCCACTATATAGGCAGGAGCCTCCGCGCTTGCTTGCTAGTGTTGCTCTCTTCGCACATAAAATATATGTTATACGTTGCAAAAATAATATAATTTGAAAGTACATTCAGATACGAACCAAACGATACAATTTTTGGTGACATGCATTCACATTTTGCTTGTCAAATACAGTACGTGGTCAAACTTTGACCCAAAATACGCAAAACAACAAAAAAATACTTCCAAGACCAGCGCCGCTCTTCCGCTCTTCTCCTCTTAAACCACCGCCGCTCCTCTCCTGTTCCAATCTAAATGCAGCGCCGCTCCTCTCCTCTTCCATTTCAAAACCACCGCCCCTCCTCTCCTGTTCCAGTCCAAAACCAGCGTCGCTCCTCTCCCGTTCTAATCCAAAACCAGCGCTGCTCCTCTCCTCTTCCATTCAAAAACCACCGCCGGCGAGTGAAGGTGCTGTGGAGAAGTAGATCGATGGAGGAGTACAACCGATACGTGAGGATCGCAGACGGCGACCCTGTGAAGCTAGCTAGGATGTTGGAGATACAGTCTTGGTTTGACAACAAGGACCAACTAGCGGCGACGGCGACATCCATGGCCAAATATCTGCAACAGAGCGAAAAGGCGGCGATACTCCCGGAGGGAGTCGCGCCGGAGTACATAGAGCTGCTCCTCTGGGCCATGGAGCAAACAGATTCACCGAATCCGATCGTGAGGGAGCGGTGGTGGGAGTATCGATCCCAGATGGAGCATCCACCAGAGATTGAAGGATCGAGCATCTACAGGGTGCCGTTTGTGAGGGTGTCCTGCCAGAGCGAGCCGGTGGAGTCTTCGTCGACCGAACCCAACTGCAAGAGGAGAAAAGCAGTTGGCCCGACGACGCTTCCCCGCCATCGTCTCCCTCGCCGTTCACATCGTCTCACGGGGCGGCTGTCTGCCGCCGAGGAATAGGAGGGGGCTGCCCCCCCCAGCCCAATAGTCGGGCAGGTTGTGAATTGTCAGGAGGAGCTTAGGGTTGTCAGTATTTGCAGGTTGTGAATTGTGTTTTGTGTTGTGTATTTTGAGAGTACTTTCAGATATGAATGTCTTTTGAATTTCAGATTTGCAGTATTGAGCATATGAAGTATTTTATGAATTCTAGAGATCTATTTTTAGCACTTAAAAAATGTAGTTTCATAGGAGTATAAAAGTGCAGACAATGTGATTCTCAGAGAAGAAACTGCAAGTTTCAGTTTCAGATAAGAAACTGCAAGTTCAGTTTCAGATAAGAAACTGCAACTTTCAGAGGCAGAGCATTTATATTAACACGGCCTTTTCAAACAGGGTTAACATCATGTTGGAAGTTTTATTCATGGTCGAAAATGGAACTACCAGCCAGTTAACATCATGCTGATCAACATTCATGCATAGCACATCTTCATATGATGCACAGTCAAAATGCCCACACAATGTCGAGTGTGCGAAACACAGAGAAAACGAGGGACGAAGTTTTGGCAAGTGTTGGACGTGGTTTTGGGCTGCCCCGTCTAGGCCTGCTCCCTCCTCCCCGCGGCCGGCTCTGCTGCCGCGCAGGCCTCACCGCCCCACCGTACTCCCATCGCTGGCCTAGCCATCCCTCTACTCACCCACACCTGCTGTTATTCTCCGGCGACGGCAGACGAACCAGTAAACCCTCGTACAGTCGTACTCCCCTCCGCGTGGGAAACAACTGCCGAGTCTTCCCTGCCTCCGTGTCGTTCCCTTCCTAGGCCTCGCCGTCGTCCACCGCCCTGGTGCTCTCGGCGCGGCCTGGTCAACGTGGTCAACGACCGACATGCATCTGAAGTGGACTGTACGTGGAGAGGCCGACAGCTGGGTCCACGGCCGCACGCAAGGAAATGCCTCCTTATTACGCGCAAAATAATGATTCCTCCACCTGACATCAGGGACCCACCGAAAGGGCCTCTGTATTTCGCGAAAAAAACGTTACCGCCGCTGACAGCTCGGACCCACCAGCTATATCTTCGCACGCAAGGAAGTGCCTCCTTATTACGCACAAAAAAATGAATACTCCCCCTGCTAGCTGGGACCCACCATGGTGGGAGGCTGACTTGTGGGCCTACTAAGTTGACTGGGACGGGGGCCTTTGTCAACTTTAGTCAATATGAACGATTCTAGCTCCAGTGACCGTACGATGTCCATCCAACGGCCGTAGTGCTTCTTCAACCTCTGGTCTTCTTGCTCCAGCCGCCCAAAGCAGCGCCGGTCGTGCCGCATGCTCCTGCCTCCCGTGGCCGGCTGTGCTGCCGCGGAGGCCTCACCGCCCCCTACTATTCCCACCGCTGGCCAGGCCCTGCGGCGACGGCAGCCTCACACCGCAGCCGAACCAGTGAACCCTCGTACTCCTCTCCGCGCGGGCTTCCACTGCCGCGTCTTCCCCGGCTCCGCGTCGTCCCCTTCCTAGGCCTCGCCGTCGTCCACCGCCGTGGTGCTCTCCGCGCGGCGTGGTCAACGTGGTCAAGGAACGACTTCCATCGGAAGAGTACTGTACGTGGAGAGGCTGACAGCTGGGTCCACGGCCACAGCCCAGTTTTTTTGTGATTTGCCAAGTAAGTCGCTTTGTCAGGCCTGTTGGGCTGCAAATCTTTCAAGACGAGGAGAGCTTTCATTCGGCTGGCCGAGAAAATGGCCCATCAGTAATGAGAAATGGGCTGTACATTTTTAAAACACATCAAACCGGCAATTAGTTTCAAATATCTTTTTTTCATTTCGAGATTTTAAATTACATTAATTTTTATGCGTGGAGAATTTGTTGGATTTTATATTGATATACATTTATTTTTAAAATCAGTTTGAATGTGAGTCGAAATTTCGGGATTAAAAACAGTTCGGACCGCACCGAAATATGCAAAATTTCGTATAATTTTTTAACCGTGGCCACAATATGGGCTGTAATGCTAACAAAAAGAATATGGGCTCCAAAAAAACCTTAATAATTAGCAAATGGGCTGTAAATTATTAGAAATAATGGCAGATGGGTTGTATGCTGTTTTCCACAGATTTGAGGCTTTCCTAAAAAAAGGTTGACGCACAAGCAGTGACTGTTGGATGGCCATCCAACGGCCGTCGTGCTTCTTCAATCTCTGCTCTTCCTGCTCCAGCCGCTCAAACAAGCGCCGGCGGGACTGCCTGCTCCCTCCTCCCCGCGGCCGGCTCTGCTGCCGCGCAGGCCTCACCGCCCCACCGTACTCCCATCGCTGGCCTAGCCATCCCTCTACTCACCCACACCTGCTGTTATTCTCCGGCGACGGCAGACGAACCAGTAAACCCTCGTACAGTCGTACTCCCCTCCGCGTGGGAAACAACTGCCGAGTCTTCCCTGCCTCCGTGTCGTTCCCTTCCTAGGCCTCGCCGTCGTCCACCGCCCTGGTGCTCTCGGCGCGGCCTGGTCAACGTGGTCAACGACCGACATGCATCTGAAGTGGACTGTACGTGGAGAGGCCGACAGCTGGGTCCACGGCCGCACGCAAGGAAATGCCTCCTTATTACGCGCAAAATAATGATTCCTCCACCTGACATCAGGGACCCACCGAAAGGGCCTCTGTATTTCGCGAAAAAAACGTTACCGCCGCTGACAGCTCGGACCCACCAGCTATATCTTCGCACGCAAGGAAGTGCCTCCTTATTACGCACAAAAAAATGAATACTCCCCCTGCTAGCTGGGACCCACCATGGTGGGAGGCTGACTTGTGGGCCTACTAAGTTGACTGGGACGGGGGCCTTTGTCAACTTTAGTCAATATGAACGATTCTAGCTCCAGTGACCGTACGATGTCCATCCAACGGCCGTAGTGCTTCTTCAACCTCTGGTCTTCTTGCTCCAGCCGCCCAAAGCAGCGCCGGTCGTGCCGCATGCTCCTGCCTCCCGTGGCCGGCTGTGCTGCCGCGGAGGCCTCACCGCCCCCTACTATTCCCACCGCTGGCCAGGCCCTGCGGCGACGGCAGCCTCACACCGCAGCCGAACCAGTGAACCCTCGTACTCCTCTCCGCGCGGGCTTCCACTGCCGCGTCTTCCCCGGCTCCGCGTCGTCCCCTTCCTAGGCCTCGCCGTCGTCCACCGCCGTGGTGCTCTCCGCGCGGCGTGGTCAACGTGGTCAAGGAACGACTTCCATCGGAAGAGTACTGTACGTGGAGAGGCTGACAGCTGGGTCCACGGCCACAGCCCAGTTTTTTTGTGATTTGCCAAGTAAGTCGCTTTGTCAGGCCTGTTGGGCTGCAAATCTTTCAAGACGAGGAGAGCTTTCATTCGGCTGGCCGAGAAAATGGCCCATCAGTAATGAGAAATGGGCTGTACATTTTTAAAACACATCAAACCGGCAATTAGTTTCAAATATCTTTTTTTCATTTCGAGATTTTAAATTACATTAATTTTTATGCGTGGAGAATTTGTTGGATTTTATATTGATATACATTTATTTTTAAAATCAGTTTGAATGTGAGTCGAAATTTCGGGATTAAAAACAGTTCGGACCGCACCGAAATATGCAAAATTTCGTATAATTTTTTAACCGTGGCCACAATATGGGCTGTAATGCTAACAAAAAGAATATGGGCTCCAAAAAAACCTTAATAATTAGCAAATGGGCTGTAAATTATTAGAAATAATGGCAGATGGGCTGTATGCTGTTTTCCACAGATTTGAGGCTTTCCTAAAAAAAGGTTGACGCACAAGCAGTGACTGTTGGATGGCCATCCAACGGCCGTCGTGCTTCTTCAATCTCTGCTCTTCCTGCTCCAGCCGCTCAAACAAGCGCCGGCGGGACTGCCTGCTCCCTCCTCCCCGCGGCCGGCTCTGCTGCCGCGCAGGCCTCACCGCCCCACCGTACTCCCATCGCTGGCCTAGCCATCCCTCTACTCACCCACACCTGCTGTTATTCTCCGGCGACGGCAGACGAACCAGTAAACCCTCGTACAGTCGTACTCCCCTCCGCGTGGGAAACAACTGCCGAGTCTTCCCTGCCTCCGTGTCGTTCCCTTCCTAGGCCTCGCCGTCGTCCACCGCCCTGGTGCTCTCGGCGCGGCCTGGTCAACGTGGTCAACGACCGACATGCATCTGAAGTGGACTGTACGTGGAGAGGCCGACAGCTGGGTCCACGGCCGCACGCAAGGAAATGCCTCCTTATTACGCGCAAAATAATGATTCCTCCACCTGACATCAGGGACCCACCGAAAGGGCCTCTGTATTTCGCGAAAAAAACGTTACCGCCGCTGACAGCTCGGACCCACCAGCTATATCTTCGCACGCAAGGAAGTGCCTCCTTATTACGCACAAAAAAATGAATACTCCCCCTGCTAGCTGGGACCCACCATGGTGGGAGGCTGACTTGTGGGCCTACTAAGTTGACTGGGACGGGGGCCTTTGTCAACTTTAGTCAATATGAACGATTCTAGCTCCAGTGACCGTACGATGTCCATCCAACGGCCGTAGTGCTTCTTCAACCTCTGGTCTTCTTGCTCCAGCCGCCCAAAGCAGCGCCGGTCGTGCCGCATGCTCCTGCCTCCCGTGGCCGGCTGTGCTGCCGCGGAGGCCTCACCGCCCCCTACTATTCCCACCGCTGGCCAGGCCCTGCGGCGACGGCAGCCTCACACCGCAGCCGAACCAGTGAACCCTCGTACTCCTCTCCGCGCGGGCTTCCACTGCCGCGTCTTCCCCGGCTCCCCGTCGTCCCCTTCCTAGGCCTCGCCGTCGTCCACCGCCCTGGTGCTCTCGGCGCGGCGTGGTCAACGTGGTCAAGGAACGACTTCCATCGGACGTGGACTGTACGTGGAGAGGCTGACAGCTGGGTCCACGGCCGCAGCAAGGAAGTGCCTCCTTATTACGCGGAAAATAATGATTCCTCCACCTGACAGCTGGGACCCACCGGACGGGCCACTGTATTTCGGAAAAAAACGTTTCCCCCTGACTGCTGGGACCCACCAGCTACATCTTCGCACGCAAGGAAGTGCGTCCGGGCAAAAAAAACGATTCGCCCCCTGACTGCTGGGACCCACCAGCTACATCTTCGCAGGCAAGGAAGTGCCTTGACAGTCCGGGGACCCACCCTGGTCGAAGCGTACGTAGCGTTGTCATTCTGGTCGCGAACGTGTACGTACATATATACTGGTGGATGTAGAGGCGCGCACGTGTCGTAGTAGAGGCGCGTACGTGTCATAGTAGAGGCGCGCACGTAGCATGTACACGTACGTACAGCGGCCAGGGTGCAAGAAAGAAAATTACGGCCACGTATGTGTACATACGGGCGGGGTCTCGAACGCCTACTCGCGCATACGTACGGCCAGGGCTCGTGTACATGGCTGGGTCGGAACGGAGAAACAGCGTCGTCGTCGTGTTCATGGGGAGGGCAACGGAATGCGTCGTGTTCATGGGGAGGCAACGGAATGCGTCGTGTTCATGGGGAGGGGTGTTGGCGTACCCAACAAACGGAGGAAACGAGGACCCTCCCTATGGTCGAAACGGGGGTCCTGTTGATCGGGAGGAGTGTGGCGTACCGCAAAACGGAGGAAACAGACCTCCTACGGTCGAAACGGGGGTCCTATTGATCGGAAGGGGTGTGGCGTACCGCAAAACGGAGGAAACGGACCTCCTACGGTCGAAACGGGGGTCCTGTTTATCGGGAGGGGTGTGGCGTACCGCAAAACGGATGAAACGGACCTCCTATGGTCGAAACGGGGGTCCTGTTGATCGGGAGGGGTGTGGCGTACCGCAAAACGGACGAAACGGACCTCCTACGGTCGAAACGGGGGTCCTGTTCATCGGGAGGGGTGTGGCGTACCGCAAAACGGGACTCCACGGGATACTGTTCATCTCCACCGTCGACCTCCTCCAGCCTCCACGGGCTCCTGTTCATCCAGCCTCCACCGCGCGCTACTCCACCGGCTACTGTTCAACCACCCTCCACGGGCACCCCTCCACCGTCTACTGTTCATCCAGCCCTCCACACCACGGGGTCCTGTTCAACCACCCCTCCACGGGCACCCCTCCACCGTCTACTGTTCATCCAGCCCTCCACCACACCACGGGGTCCTGTTCATCCAGAGGCAACGCCACCGCTCACTGTTCATCCAACCCCCCCCCCCCCGCAACGCTCACTGTTCATCCCAGAGGCAGCATCGATCGGCTTCAGTTAGCAGCAGTAGCGAAGGAATCGCTCGATCGGGTTCAGTTAACAGCCATCGATCGATCGCTCGGGTTCAGTAACGCGTAGCCTGCAGTGCAATCGCTCGGGTTCAGTTAGAGCCCAACGCCTCGCTCGGGTTCAGTTAGAGCCAACGCCTCGCACACACGCGCGTACGTGTACGAGAGAAACGTGCATCGCTCGGCCCCCGACCTCCCACCGTAACCGGGAACTCCCCGAAATTTTCCTCGCCCTTGTTTCTACCACGGTTTTTTCCGTCATGGACGGCCCAAAGAATGTCATGCAGCTGCGTCTCCGGCCCGCCCAGGACGAAAAGCCCATTTTCTGTCATGATTTTTTGTCATAGAAGTAGGAGCCCACCACATCTATGATGATACCGGGTTTTGTCACAATTATCGTCATACAAGTGTCATATGTATGACAGAAAAAAATTCATTCGGCCCAAAATGTCACGGATGTGTCTTTTTTTTGTAGTGTAATGATATGCAAAGCCACAAGCTTGGGGATGCTATGTTTGATGAAGATGATACGTTTAGTCCCCCAAGTTTTGATGAGCAAATTTATTATGATGAAAGCATGCCTCCTATTTATGATGATTATTGTGATGACCAAATGCTATAAAGAATAAAGATAACCAAGAAACTTGTCATCATGATTTTAATTTTCAATTGGATTATGCTTCACATGATAGTTATTTTGTTGAGTTTGCTCCCACTACTATTGATGAGAATAAATTTGCTTATGTGGAGAGTAGTAAATTTCTATGCAAGTAGATCATGAAAAGAATGCTTTATGTGCTGGTTATATGGTTGAATTCATTCATGATTCTACTAAAAATTATTATGAGAGAGAATCATATGCTTCTACATATTGCAATGATATCAAGTTTCCACTCTATGTGTTGAAAATCTTGAAGATTTGCTTGTTTTACCTTCCTATGCTAGTTGTTTCATGTTCCCATAAATTGTTTGCTCACAAAATCCCTATGCATAGGAAGTGGGTTAGACTTAAATATGTTAGTAATATGCTTCATGATGCTCTCTTTGTGTTTCAATTCTTATCTTTTATGTGAGCATCATTGAAATCATCATGCCTAGCTAGGGGCGTTAAACGTTAGCGCTTGTTGGGAGGCAACCCAATTTTTATTTTTGTTCCTTGCTTTTTGATCCTGTTTAGGAATAAATAATCAATCTAGCCTCTGGTTAGATGTGGTTTTAGGTTTTAATTAGAGTTTGCGCCAAGTAGAACCTTTGGGAAGACTTGGGTGAAGTCTTCATGATCATGCTGTAAAAAACAGAAACTTTAGCGCTCACGAGATGTGCTACCATTTTTTACTGGAGAGTGATTTTAGGTTGATTCTTTTTGCAGATGATTAATAGACAAATTCCTCAGGTCCACCAATTTTTTTAAGAATTTTTGGAGTTCCATAAGTATACGCTTGATACAGATTACTACAGACTGTTCTGTTTTTGACATATTCTGTTTTCATTGTGTTGTTTGCTTATTTTGATGAATCTATGGCTATTATCGGAGGTTATGAACCATAGAGAAGTTGGAATACAGCAGATATTACACTAATACTCCCTCCGTCCGAAAAAACTTGTCATTCAAATAGACAAAAAGGGATGTATCTAGAACTAAAATACATCTAGATACATCCCCTTTTATTCATTTTGATGACAAGTATTTCCGGACGGAGGGAGTATGAATTTAGAATGAGTTCATAACAGTACCAAAAGTGGTTTTATTTTCTTATACTAACGGAGCTTACGAGTTCTTTGTTAAGTTTTGTGTTGTGAAGTTTTCAAGTTTTGGGTAAAGATTCAATGGACTATGGAATAAGGAGTGGCAAGAACCTAAGCTTGGGGATGCCCAAGGCAACCCAAGGCAATATTCAAGGACAACCAAGAGCCTAAGCTTGGGGATGCCCCGGAAGGCATCCCCTCTTTCGTCTTTGTTCATCGGTAACTTTACTTGGAGCTATATTTTTATTCACCACATGATATGTGTTTTGCTTGGAGCGTCATTTTATTTTCTTTTGTTTTGCTTGCTGTTTGAATAAAATACCAAGATCTGAAATTCTTAAATGTTAGAGAGGCTTCACATGGTTACATAATTATTCAACTACTCATTGATCTTCACTTATATCTTTCGGAGTAGTTTGTCTTTTTGCTCTAGTGCTTCACTTATATCCTCTTAGAGCACGGCGGTGGATTTATTTTGAAGAAATGGATGAACTCTCGTGCTTCACTTATATTATTTTGAGAGTCCTAAACAGCATGGTAATTTGCTTTGGTTATGAATTTAGTCCTAATATGATGGGCATCCAAGATGGGTATAATAAAAACTTTCATATAAAGTGCATTGAATACTATGTGAAGTTTGATTCCTTATGATTGTTTTGAGATATGAAGATGGTGATATTAGAGTTATGCTAGTTGAGTAGTTGTGAATTTGAGAAATACTTGTGTTAAAGTTTGTGATTCCCGTAGCATGCACGTATGGTGAACCGTTATGTGATGAAGTCGGAGCATGATTTATTTATTGATTGTCTTCCTTATGAGTGGCGGTCGGGGACGAGCGATGGTATTTTCCTACCAATCTATCCCCCTAGGTGCATGCGCGTAGTACTTGGTTTCGATAACTAATAGATTGTATGTGAGTTCTTTATGACTAATGTTGAGTCCATGGATTATACGCACTCTCACTGATGAGGACATCAATACCATTGTTACACCCACAGCCCCTGCTGCTATACATACTAGACCAATTACTAGAGCTCGTGCACGCCAATTAAATTACCAGGTACTTTCGTTTCTTGGTAATGATTCTAATGTTCATGAGAATATGATGCTGCCTAAATTGGATACATTTGTTTTGCTTACAAATGAAGGGCCTAGCTTGGAGAAGGATGAACATTGGAGCAAGAACAAGCATGGAGATGATGGCATGCGCAAGGGGAACAAGAACGGAGTTACAAGTGATGATTTCAGGACGTTGAAGCCACCATAATGCGTGCATGAAGCCTCGGACGAAATATACAAGATGTTACTTCATAACTTTCGTCCAGAGGCTATTCTAGGTGCTGCGTCACCTTATTATTGGGCCAGGCCCATGTAATTTCGAAATACTTGAGTATAGGCTGTTTTTAGAGTATGTATGTGTGGGGAAACAAGAGATAGGGTTGGTTTCGAACCCATTCCCCAAGGGCCACGAAATCCCCCCCCCCCCTCTTCCTCCATATATACAGCCCTTAGGGTGTCGTTTAGACTTTGGGTTTTGTTTAGATTAAAGTTAGCCATAGCTGCAACTTCGTGTACTTCGTTTGTGTTCAACGACCAGACAAAGGTGTCACAGAACCCCACCTTGATCAATAAAGCTTTCATCTTATATTCGCAATATCTAGATTGCAATCTCAGTTTCTTGCTTGTTCTTCGTTTGCTCGCAGGAAATAGACCCTCGTGGTCAGGTTGATCATGCTCCGGTGTGGTCAATAACCTCTCGGAGTTGGTTTAGCGATTGCTAAGGCGCGACGTCCTCACACGTTCGTAGTCGGATCGTCAAAGTCGACTTCCACCAAAGCGATATCCATCATCTCATTGAAAGACGGGACACCTTTGCCTCTATCAAGTGGTATCAGATTTCCAGGTTGCTCGGTGAGATTTTACAGTTTTTCGTAGTTTAGATCGAGTCTGTTCGTCATACCTATAGTCCACGAAAAAGCAAAAAAAATTAGGGTTAGTTCATCCTATCCGAACCAATCTGAGCCTTTGCATAATCTTTTCTGTATTTGCTTTGTTGACTTTGCGGTTGCATCGTCGTGTCAAGTTGCTGGTCTTAGCGTCTAGTCCTTTAGAGTTTCGAGTTCTGTTCACAGGTTGTCACGTCGCCGCTGCCATATATCACCACCGCATCATCATCATCGCTGCTACCATATACCACCACCGCACCAACTTCATCGCCGCTGCCATATACCACCACCACGTATTCACCGCCAATCCAAGTCCATCTACGCCACCACATATCCGCCGCCATCACGCCAATCCGAGTCCACCTGCAACATATATCCACCACTAGTCCGAGTTCCACCAGATTCATCTCCGCCACCAGTCCGAGCTCCACCAGATTTATCTCCGCCACCAGTCCGAGCTCCACCAGATTTATCTCCGCCACCAGTCCTAGTCCGAGTCCAGTATTTTGTTACTCTGTTTTGGATTTCTAGATCACGCCATACTCCGAGTCGTGACAGAGAAGGACTCCCAAACTTCCGTGTTACCCGCAGTAGAAAAATAGTTCCAGTTTCAAAAAAAATTCTGGCTAGGCAGTTTTTAGGCCATTTGTAGACTTTTTCGAAAAAAAATTGTTGCGGAGCAAAAAAAAGAGGAAAAAAAGGTGCAAAAAAGTGAAAAAAGAGGGAAAAAATCAAAGCGTGCTCCTCCCTTGTTTACGTGCAGCGCCGTGATTTTGTTAGTGTTCTAGGCTCGCGTCTCTAGCACGGTCTAGCCTAGGACCAGCACAGTACCGTCGTTGAGCGTTTATTCAACTTTGCATCTCTGAATTGATTATTGCTGACCCTTTTTGCTACCATATTATAAGCCTTCCCAGCTCCACATACATCTACGTCGTGCGTTTGACTCTCCCTGATAATCGCTCTATCCAAGCTTTGAGAGTTTTGACTACAACGGTTGCCGATCGCCGCCTACTGCTGGGTAAGAACTGGTAAGAATTTGAGATCTGCTTGAAGGATTTGTGACACACCACCATCACCACCACTTCCTAGTAGTCTGTAGTATCATATTCTTGTGTGTTTCTATTGCTGCAAACCATGGCAGGATCACAAGCCGATGAGACTGATTGGGAGAACATGACGAACAAGGAGTTGCATGATAAATTTTAGCAAATGATGAGTGGCCAGGTGGGAGATGTGCTAAACAGATTTGAAGAGGCTATGGAGAAGATAGATGCCGTGGAGCAGTCGTTCGAGACAAAGCTGGATAACAAGTTTAATGAATTGCTCAAGCGTCTTCCCCAACCACCACCGGCTGCACCTGTCGCACCTCTACAACAACAACAACATCTCCAACGCCGCCTTCCAAATCAAGTGGGACGAGCACAACGCGTTCCAATTGAGACTGGTCAAAATTCGGGTGCCGCTGCACCTACTGTTGATGCTTCTTTGGCTCCTGCTGCTGCGGCGGCTGAGGAGGATGACGATTATGTTGGCGATTATGAGGATGAGGTTGATCAAAATCAGAACTACGTGCAGCCACCAGCACCACCACCAGCAGGTCGACCTCAGGTATATATTCGCAACGGTAGGCCTGCACCACCACCTCAGGTACGAGATAATGACCATATTCCTAAACTAAAATTGAATATTCCACCATTTGAGGGTAGATATGTTCCTGATATATATCTTACTTGGGAGTTAGAAACTGAACAACGTTTTACATGTTTACAATATCCCGAGGAGAGATGGGTTGCTGCTGCTATTTGTGCTTTCACTAGTTTTGCATGTGTATGGTGGTCTGAACATTGTAGATTATATCCTATTCCAGCTACTTGGGCTGCTTTGAAAACTGCTATGCGTACTCGTTGGGTTCCACCATATTATCAACGCGAATTGCTTCAAAAATTGCAGCGTTTACGACAAGGGAAAAATTCTGTAGAAGAATATTATCAGGAATTACAAACTGGCATGATTAGATGTGGTATTGTTGAGGAGAACAAAGCTATGCTTGCACGTTTTATGGGTGGATTAAATAGAGAGATTCAGACCATTCTAGAATATAAGGAGTATACTAATATCACTCGTTTATTTCATCTTGCTTGTAAAGCTGAACGTGAAGTGCAGGATCGACAAGCATTGACACGAACTAACTTTTCTGCAGGTCGACCTTCATCATGGACACCACGTGCATCCTCTACTTCCACTGCACCAGCACCTCCATCAGGTGCCACCTCCAGCCATGATACAAGAAAGCAGGCACAACCACCACTATCTGCCAAGAGCACACCTGCCGGGCCTGCACAGAGCTCTTCTTCGTCCATGGCATCAACAGGGCACACAAGTGATATTATTTGTCGTCGCTGTAAGGGAAGAGGACATTATGCGCGAGAATGCAAATCTCAGCGTGTGATGATTGCTACTGAGGATGGTGGGTATGAGTCCGCTAGTGACTATGATGAGGAGACTTTGGCTCTTATCACACGTGAAGAACACGGTGGAGATGATTCTGATCATGAGACGCAATACATGGCTCCTGAAGACGCTGACAGGTATGAATGTTTAGTTGCTCAACGTGTTTTGAGTGTGCAGGTCACACAAGCTGAGCAAAATCAGAGGCATAATTTGTTCCATACAAAGGGAGTTGTGAAGGAACGTTCTGTGCGCGTCATCATAGATGGAGGGAGCTGCAACAACTTGGCTAGCATGGAGATGGTGGAGAAGCTATCTCTCACCACAAGACCACATCCACATCCTTTCTACATCCAATGGTTCAACAACAGCGGCAAGGTTAAGGTAACACGTACTATTCGTGTGCATTTTAGTATCTCTACATATGCTGATTATGTTGATTGTGATGTGGTACCTATGCAAGCATGTTCCTTATTACTTGGTCGACCATGGCAATTTGATAAAAATTCTGTACACCATGGTAGAAACAATCAGTATACTCTTGTTCATAAGGATAAAAATATTACTTTGCTTCCTATGACTCCTGATTCCATTTTGAAAGATGATATTAATAGAGCTAATAAAGCAAAACAGGAGAAGAATAAGAGTGAAAATCAGATTGTGGCAAAAGAATTTGAGCAACAAATGAAGCCCAATAATAAACCATCTAGTGTTGCTTCTAAAATTAAATTGAAAAGTGCATGTTTATTTGCCACCAAATCTGATATTGATGAGCTAGATTTCAGCAAATCTGTTTGCTATGCTTTTGTGTGCAAAGAGGCATTATTTTCATTCGAGGACATGCCTTCCTCTTTGCCTTCTGCTGTCACTAACATTTTGCAGGAGTTCGCTGACGTCTTTCCACAAGACGTGCCACCGGGATTACCTCCCATTCGAGGGATTGAGCATCAGATTGACTTAATTCCCGGTGCATCATTACCCAACCGTGCACCATACCGTACCAATCCAGAGGAGACGAAGGAGATTATGCGTCAAGTACAGGAGCTGCTCGACAAAGGTTATATACGCGAATCCCTTAGTCCTTGTGTTGTTCCTACCATTTTAGTGCCGAAAAAGGATGGTACTTCGCGTATGTGCGTAGATTGTAGAGGCATTAATAATATTACTATTCGTTATCGTCATCCTATTCCTAGGCTAGATGATATGCTTGATGAATTGAGTGGCTCTACAATATTCTCCAAAGTTGATTAGCGTAGTGGATACCATCAAATTCGTATGAAATTGGGAGATGAATGGAAAACAGCATTTAAAACTAAGTTTGGATTATATGAGTGGTTAGTCATGCCTTTTGGGTTAACTAATGCACCTAGTACGTTCATGAGATTAATGAACGAAGTTTTACGTGCTTTCATTGGACGATTTGTGGTAGTTTACTTTGATGACATATTGATTTATAGCAAATCTTTGGAGGAACATTTGGAACATTTACGTGTTGTTTTTATTGCTCTACATGATGCACGTTTGTTTGGTAACCTTGGGAAGTGCACCTTTTGCACCGACCGAGTGTCTTTTCTTGGCTATGTTGTTACTCCACAGGGAATTGAAGTTGATAATGCCAAGATTGAAGCTATTGAGAGTTGGCCGCAGCCCAAAACGGTCACACAAGTGAGGAGTTTTCTAGGCCTCGCAGGATTCTATAGGCGTTTTGTGAGAGATTTCAGCACCATTGCTGCACCTCTCAATGAGCTTACAAAGAAGGATGTGCCTTTTGTTTGGGGCACCGCACAGGAAGAAGCCTTCACGGTATTGAAAGATAAGTTGACACATGCTCCTTTACTCCAACTTCCCGATTTTAATAAGACTTTTGAACTTGAATGCGATGCTAGTGGAATTGGATTAGGAGGTGTGTTATTACAAGATGGCAAACCTATTGCATACTTTTCTAAAAAATTGAGTGGGCCTAGTCTGAATTATTCTACTTATGATAAAGAATTATATGCTCTTGTTCGGACTTTAGAAACATGGCAACATTATTTATGGCCCAAAGAATTTGTTATACATTCTGATCATGAATCTTTGAAACATATTAAAAGTCAAGCTAAACTGAATCGTAGACATGCTAAATGGGTTGAATTCATTGCGACTTTCCCTTATGACATTAAACACAAGAAGGGTAAAGAAAATGTTATTGCTGATGCATTGTCTCGTCGCTATACTATGCTTTCACAACTTGACTTCAAAATATTTGGTTTGGAGACCATCAAAGATCAATATGTGCAAGATGCTGATTTTAAAGATGTATTGCAAAATTGTAAAGAAGGACGAACATGGAACAAGTTCGTCGTTAATGATGGATTTGTGTTCCGTGCTAACAAGCTATGCATTCCCGCTAGCTCCATTCGTCTTTTGTTGTTGCAGGAGGCGCATGGAGGAGGATTAATGGGACACTTTGGCGTGAAGGAGACGGAGGACGTACTTACTACACATTTCTTTTGGCCAAAGATGAGACGGGATGTTGAGCGCTTTGTTGCTCGCTGCACTACATGTCAAAAAGCTAAGTCACGACTCAATCCTCATGGTTTATATATGCCTTTGCCTGTACCTAGTGTTCCTTGGGAGGATATATCTATGGACTTTGTTTTAGGTTTACCTCGAACAAAGAAGGGGAGGGATAGCATATTTGTTGTCGTGGATAGATTCTCGAAAATGGCACACTTTATACCATGTCATAAAAGCGATGATGTTGTTAATGTTGCTGATTTGTTCTTTCGTGAAATATTCGCTTGCATGGTGTAACAAATACTATTGTTTCAGATCGTGATACTAAATTTCTTAGCCACTTTTGGAGATGTTTATGGGCTAAGTTGGGGACTAAACTGCTTTTCAGTACTACTTGTCACCCCCAAACTGATGGACAAACTAAAGTAGTCAATAGAATATTGTCTACTATGCTTAGGGCAGTTTTGAAGAATAATAAGAAAATGTGGGAAGAATGCTTGCCTCATATTGAATTTGCTTATAATCGTTCATTGCATTCTACTACTAAAATGTGCCCTTTTGAAATTGTGTATGGTTTCCTACCTCGTGCACCTATTGATTTGTTGCCTCTTCCATCTTCGGAGCAGGTTAATTTTGATGCTAAACAACGTGCTGAATTGATTTTAAAAATGCATGAGTTAACTAAGGAAAACATTGAGCGTATGAATGCTAAATATAAACTTGTTGGAGATATGGGTAGA
Source organism: Triticum aestivum (assembly GCF_018294505.1). NCBI lineage: Eukaryota > Viridiplantae > Streptophyta > Magnoliopsida > Poales > Poaceae > Triticum > Triticum aestivum. The sequence continues at coordinate 456,453,875 of NC_057802.1, read as the reverse complement.
AAACATGTTGTGTTTGCACCTGGAGATCTTGTTTGGTTACATTTGCGTAAGGATAGATTTCCTGATTTGCGCAAATCAAAGCTAATGCCACGTGTTGATGGTCCTTTTAAGGTGTTAGACAAAATAAATGATGATGCATATAAACTTGAGCTGCCTGCAGATTTTGGGGTTAGTCCCACTTTTAACATTGCAGATTTGAAGCCTTATTTGGGTGAGGAAGATGAGCTTCCGTCGAGGACGACTTCATTTCAAGAAGGGGAGGATGATGAGGACATCAATACCATTGTTGCACCCACAGCCCCTGCTGCTATACATACTGGACCAATTACTAGAGCTCGCGCACGCCAATTAAATTACCAGGTACATTCGTTTCTTGGTAATGATTCTAATGTTCATGAGAATATGATGCTGCCTAAATTGGATACATTTGTTTTGCTTACAAATGAAGGGCCTAGCTTGGAGAAGGATGAACATTGGAGCAAGAACAAGCATGGAGATGATGGCATGCGCAAGGGGAACCAGAACGGAGTTACAAGTGATGATTTCAGGACGTTGAAGCCACCATAATGCGTGCATGAAGCCTCGGACGAAATATACAAGATGTTACTTCATAACTTTCGTCCAGAGGCTATTCTAGGTGTTGCGTCACCTTATTATTGGGCCAGGCCCATGTAATTTCGAAATACTTGAGTATAGGCTGTTTTTAGAGTCCGTATGTGTGGGGAAACAAGAGATAGGGTTGGTTTCGGACCCCTTCCCCAAGGGCCACGAAATCCCCCCTCTTCCTCCATATATACAGCCCTTAGGGCGTTGTTTAGACTTTGGGTTTTGTTTAGATTAAAGTTCGCCATAGCTGCAACTTCGCGTACTTCGTTTGTGTTCAACGACCAGACAAAGGCATCACAGAACCCCACCTTGATCAATAAAGCTTTCATCTTATATTCGCAATATCTAGATTGCAAACTCAGTTTCTTGCTTGTTCTTCGTTTGCTCGCAGGAAATAGACCCTCGTGGTTAGGTTGATCGTGCTCCGGTGTGGTCAATAACCTCTCGGAGTTGGTTTAGGGATTGCTAAGGCGCGATGTCCTCGCACGTTCGTAGTCGGATCGTCAAAGTCGACTTCCACCAAAGCGATATCCATCATCTCATCGAAAGACGGGACACCTTTTCCTCTATCACTCACCCTTCCACCATTGCTAGCCTCTCTAATACCGCGCACCTTTCGCCGGTATCATATACCCACCATATACCTTCTTCAAAACAGCCACCATACCTACCTATTGTGGCATTTCCATAGCCATCCGAGATATATTGCCATGCAAATTTCCACCGTTCCGTTTATTATGACACGCTTCATCATTGTCACATTGCTTTGCATGATCATGTAGTTGACATCGTATTTGTGGCAAAGCCACCATTCATAATTCTTTCATACATGTCACTCATGAGTCATTGCACATCCCGGTACACCGCCGGAGGCATTCATATAGAGTCATATTTTGTTCTAAGTATTGAGTTGTAATTCTTGAGTTGTAAGTAAATAAAAGTGTGATGATCATCATTATTAGAGCATTGTCCCAGTGAGGAAAGGATGATGGAGACTATGATTCCCCCACAAGTCGGGATGAGACTCCGGACTAAAAAAAAGAGGCCACAAAAAAAGAGAAAATGCCCAAATAAAAAAAAGAGAGAAGGGACAATGCTACTATCCTTTTACCACACTTGTGCTTCAAAGTAGCACCATGATCTTCATGACAGAGAGTCTCCTATGTTGTCACTTTCATATACTAGTGGGATTTTTACATTATAGAACTTGGCTTGTATATTACAATGATGGGCTTCCTCAAAATGCCCTAGGTCTTCGTGAGCAAGCGAGTTGGATGCACACCCACTTAGTTTCTTTTGTTGAGCTTTCATACACTTATAGCTCTAGTGCATCCGTTGCATGGCAATCCCTACTCACTCACATTGATATCTATTAATGGGCATCTCCATAGCCCGTTGATATGCCTAGTTGATGTGAGACTATCTTCTCCTTTTTGTCTTCTCCTCAACCACCATTCTATTCCACCTATTGTGCTATGTCCATTGCTCACGCTCATGTATTGCGTGAAGATTGAAAAAGTTTGAGAACATCAAAAGTATGAAACAATTGTTTGGCTTGTCATCGGGGTTGTGCATGATTTAAATATTTTGTGTGATGAAGATAGAGCATAGCCAGACTATATGATTTTGTAGGGATAGCTTTCTTTGGCCATGTTATTTTGAGAAGACATGATTACTTTGTTAGTATGCTTGAAGTATTATTATTTTTATGTCAATATTAGACTTTTGTTGTTGAATCTTATGGATCTGAATATTCTTGCCACAATAAAGAGAATTACATGGATAAATATGTTAGGTAGCATTCCACATCAAAAATTCTGTTTTTATCATTTACCTAGTCGAGGACGAGCAGGAATTAAGCTTGGGGATGCTTGATACGTCTCCAACGTATCTATAATTTTTGATTGTTCCATGCTATTATATTATCCATCTAGGATGTTTTATATGCATTTATATGCTATTCTATATGATTTTTGGGACTAACCTATTAACCTAGAGCCCAGTGCCAGTTTCTGTTTTTTAATTGTTTTTGAGTATCACAGAAAAGAAAAACCAAACAGAGTACAATTGACCTGAAACTTGACGGAGCTTATTTTTGGACCAGAAGAAGGCCACGGAGTCAAAGAGTTGGGCCAGAAGAGTCCCGGGCTGCCCACGAGGGTGGAGGGCGCGCCCACCCCCCTGGGCGCGCCCCCTGCCTCGTGGACAGCCCGGAGACCCCCCCTGACTTGTTCTCGACGCCAAAACCTCTTATATATACAGAAACCCCCAGAACATAACCTAGATCGGGAGTTCCGCCGCCGCAAGCCTCTGTAGCCTCCAAAAACCAATCGAGACCCTGTTCCGGCACCCTGCCGGAGGGGGGGATCCCTCACCGGTGGCCATCTTCATCATCTCGGCGCTCTCCATGACGAGGAGGGAGTAGTTAACCCTCGGGGCTGAGGGTATGTACCAGTAGCTATGTGTTTGATCTCTCTCTCTCTCTCGTGTTCTTGAGATGGTACGATCTTGATGTATCGCGAGCTTTGATATTATAGTTGGATCTTATGATGTTTCTCCCCCTCTACTCTCTTGTAATGGATTGAGTTTTCCCTTTGAAGTTATCTTATCGGATTGAGTCTTTAAGGATTTGAGAACACTTGATGTATGTCTTGCATGTCCTTATCTGTGGTGACAATGGGATATCACGTGATTCACTTGATGTATGTTTTGGTGATCAAATTGCGGGTTCCGTGACCTCGTGAACTTATGCATAGGGGTTGGCACACGTTTTCGTCTTGACTCTCCGGTAGAAACTTTGGGGCACTCTTTGAAGTTCTTTGTGTTGGTTGAATAGATGAATCTGAGATTGTGTGATGCATATCGTATAATCATACCCATGGATACTCGAGGTGACATTGGAGTATCTAGGTGACATTAGGGTTTTGGTTGATTTGTGTCTTAAGGTGTTATTCTAGTACGGACTCTATGATAGATCGAACGGAAAGAATAGCTTCATGTTATTTTACTACGGACTCTTGAATAGATCGATCCGAAAGAGTAACTTTGAGGTGGTTTCGTACCCTACAATAATCTCTTCGTTTGTTCTGCGCTATCAGTGACTTTGGAGTGACTCTTTGTTGCATGTTGAGGGATAGTTATGTGATCCAATTATGTTATTATTGTTGAGAGAACTTGCACTAGTGAAAGTATGAACCCTAGGCCTTGTTTCAACACATTGCAATACCGTTTACGCTCACTTTTATCGCTTGTTACCTTGCTGTTTTTATAATTTCAGATTACAAAACCTTTATCTACCATCCATATTGCACTTGTATCACCATCTCTTCGCCGAACTAGTGCACCTATACAATTTACCATTGTATTGGGTGTGTTGGGGACACAAGAGACTCTTTGTTATTTGGTTGCAGGGTTGGTTGAGAGAGACCATCTTCATCCTACGCCTCCCACGGATTGATAAACCTTAAGTCATCCACTTGAGGGAAATTTGCTATTGTCCTACAAACCTCTGCACTTGGAGGCCCAACAACGTCTACAAGAAGAAGGTTGCGTAGTAGACATCAGTGGTCGATGTGTGGAGTAATAGTAGTAGATGCAGAATCGTTCCGGTCTACTTGATACGGACGTGATGCCTATATTCATGATCATTGCCTTAGATATCATCATAACTATGCACTTTTGTATCAATTGCTCGGCAGTAATTTGTCCACCCACCGTAATACATGCTATCATGAGAGAAGCCACTAGTGAAACCTATGGCCCCCGGGTCTATTTTACATCATATTAGTTTCCCGTCAACTTGCCAAATTTTGTCACTGTTTATTTTGCAATCTTTACTTTCCAATCTATACAACAAAAATACCAAAAATATTTATCTTATTATCTTTATCAGATCACTTTTGCAAGCGGCCGTGAAGGGATTGACAATCCCTTTATCGCGTTGGTTGCAAGGTTCTTGATTGTTTGTGCAGGTACTAGGTGACTCGCGTGTAGTCTCCTACTGGATTGATACCTTGGTTCTCAAAAACTGAGGGAAATACTTACGCTACTTTGCTGCACCACCCTTTCCTCTTCAAGGAAAAACCAACGCATGCTCAAGAGGTAGCAAGCTCCATATCACTGGAAGAATCCTAGGCTTGGCGCTACGGAGCTTCAAGGCGGATCTCTGTTCGCTCTGCCTATCGCCTCCTTGTTAAGACCAAATGGCATCACGGGAAGATTGGCTTGAACACTGGCCAAGCTCGTCTGACATTGATGACACTCTCAAAAAGTGGTCTGATCTTTGGGTAATCAAGCTTTCATCCAAGGTAAAAAAATCACGTGGCAACTAGATCATGTGTCACTTCGCGTGGCGCCCACCTGTACGTTATGCAACTTTGCGGCTAATTCATGGTGCACTCTCTCATTGAGTGCGACATGGCGAAAACAGTCTCGGTGTTGTTGGGCGATGACATTGTGGAGTTTGTGCAAGCGGGGAACCAGGAGGATCCCAAGTTCTAGCTCCTTGATATTATTGACCTTGCATCTAATGTTGAGGTGGTCAAGGTCCTCGTCACATTATGGTGTACATGGTGGGCTCGTAGGAAGGCAATCTACGAGCAACAATTCCAGGGTCCACTCTTGACTTCATCCTTTATTTGACGATTTCTTGCGGACTTGGATATGCTACCAGCAAATAAATCCTACCAACATGGGCCGCCTCAACGGACGGCTAGAGAGGGATGGCAGGCACCGGCCGGGAATGCCAAGATCTAAGTTGATGGAGGATAGATAGAAGAGAAAGAAAAGGTGTCGTCAGTGCAATCTGACAAGATGTGGGTGATAAGTACCTTAGAGATTCATAAATAGTTTTTGATGGACATACTCACCTGGCGACCCTCGAAGCAATTGCATGCAGCGAGGCAATGTCACTTGCCCTTGATCTCAACCCAACAAAGCTACAAATTGCTGCAGATTACCTTCAAGTGGTTCGCAATATCAGAGAGGAGAACCCTTGTAGCTATGATGTGATTGTCAAGAAGATTCTTGCGAAGAAGGCGGTGTTCCAGGAAGTATGCAATATAGAAGTACATAACCTTATTATCGCTGCTACTTCTCTGGAGAGTGTGCGCCATGTTTGACTTGCCTCTCCTCACCTATACTTGTATCCCCATAAGCATCGTTAAGTAAAGATATATGGTTGGTCTCAGAAAATAGAGAGGAAATGCCTCCTTGCACATGCGATTCGAATCTGAGCCACAATCCACAAGGAACCTCATGATTTGAGCGCCATAAAGTATTGTGATGTATTTTCATGAAAGGATGCTTTGCATTATGAAAGATTGACAATATGTAGAGTGCTGAATAAAGCAGTGTTTCTTATGCAATACTAAATTTTGTTTAGAAGAAAGAAAGATGTTATACCCTGGTTTATCTTTCAGTGCTATTTGTAATGATTAGTGCATCCATTGCTTTTTAACTTGGTCAAATGATTAAAATTGAACTAAAAATGTAATGTAGAGTGTACTATGCACTATGGAAGAAACACTATATGTTGGATTGTATTATCCCTTGTATGTTCAACACAAATGATTTTGGCACAAATATAATGTGGAGTAGCACGGTGCTGGTTCGTTGGATAGGTGATCTTGGGTTCAAAAAAATAGAGAGGGAAATGCCTCCTTGCACATGCGATTCGAATCTGAGCCACAATCCACAAGGAACCTCATGATTTGAGCGCCATAAAGTATTGTGTTGTATTTTCAAGAAAGGATGCTTTGCATTATGAAAGATTGACAATATGTAGAGTGCTGAATAAAGCGGTGTTTCTTATGCTATACTAAATTTCGTTTAGAAGAAAGAAAGATGTTATACCGTGGTTTATCTTTCAGTGCTATTTGTAATGATTAGTGCATCCATTGTTTTTTAACTTGGTCAAATGATTAAAATTGAACTAAAAAATGTAATGTAAAGTGTACTATGCACTATGGAAGAAACCATATATGTTGGATTGTATTGTCCCTTGTATGTGCAACACAAATGATTTTGGCACAGATATAATGTGGAGTGGCACGGTGCTGGTTCGTTGGATAGGTGATCTTGGGTTCAAAAAAATAGAGAGGGAAATGCCTCCTCACATGCGATTCGAATCTGAGAAACAATCCACAAGGAACCTCATGATTTGAGCGCCATAAAGTATTGTGCTATATTTTCATGAAAGGATGCTTTGCATTATGATAGATTGACAGTATGTAGAGTGCTGAATAAAGCGGTGTTTCTTATGCAATACTAAATTTCGTTTAGAAGAAAAAAAGATGTTATACCGTGGTTTATCTTTCAGTGCTATTTGTAATGATTAGTGCATCCATTGCTTTTTAACTAGGTCAAATGATTAAAATTGAACTAAAAAATGTAATGTACAATGTACTATGCACTATGGAAGAAACACCATATGTTGGATTGTATTGTCCCTTGTATGTGCAGCACAAATGATTTTGGCACAGATATAATGTGGAGTGGCACGGTGCTGGTTCGTTGGATAGGTGACCTTGGGTTCAAAAAAAGCTCTCACAACATGAGACTTGTAACTAAAGCATCAACTAGTGACAAGCAAATGCTTCATCTTATCTATAAAAAATCTGAAGTCCTCTACAAAAGGATACGATCCCCTTAACAATCTAATTTTGGATCAATGCAAAGGTGAAGTCGTGCCCGAGGCTATAAGGAAAGTGACATTTGAGCCTTAATTTTGGATCAATGCAAAGGTGAAGTCTTGTCCGAGGCTATAAGGGAGAAAGTGACATTTGAGCCTAATTGAAGATTACGGCAAAATGTTTGTTTAGTTCAAAAATGCGTCTGTCGGGAGTGGATAGGTGATCTTGGGTTCAAAAAAATAGAGAGGGAAATGCCTCCTTGCACATGCGATTCGAATCTGAGAAACAATCCACAAGGAACCTCATGATTTGAGCGCCATAAAGTATTGTGTTGTATTTTCATGAAAGGATGCTTTGCATTATGAAAGATTGACAGTATGTAGAGTGCTGAATAAAGCGGTGTTTCTTATGCAAGACTAAATTTTGTTTAGAAGAAAAAAAGATGTTATACCGTGGTTTATCTTTCAGTGCTATTTGTAATGATTAGTGCATCCATTGCTTTTTAACTTGGTCAAATGATTAAGATTGAACTAAAAATGGTAATGTACAATGTACTATGCACTATGGAAGAAACACTATATGTTGGATTGTATTGTCCCTTGTATGTGCAGCACAAATGATTTTGGCACAGATATAATGTGGAGTGGCACGGTGCTGGTTCGTTGGATAGGTGATCTTGGGTTAAAAAAAAGCTCTCACAACATGAGACTTGTAACTAAAGCATCAACTAGTGACAAGCAAATGCTTCATCTTATCTAAAAAAAAATCTGAAGTCCTCTACAAAAGGATACGATCCCCTTAACAATCTAATTTTGGATCAATGCAAAGGTGAAGTCGTGCCCGAGGCTATAAGGAAAGTGACATTTGAGCCTTAATTTTGGATCAATGCAAAGGTGAAGTCTTGCCCGAGGCTATAAGGGAGAAAGTGACATTTGAGCCTAATTGAAGATTACGGCAAAATGTTTGTTTAGTTCAAAAATGTGTCTGCCGGGAGTGGATAGGTGATCTTGGGTTCAAAAAAATAGAGAGGGAAATGCCTCCTTGCACATGGGATTCGAATCTGAGAAACAATCCACAAGGAACCTCATGATTTGAGCGCCATAAAGTATTGTGCTGTATTTTCATGAAAGAATGCTTTGCATTATGAAAGATTGACAGTATGTAGAGTGCTGAATAAAGCGGTGTTTCTTATGCAAGACTAAATTTCGTTTAGAAGAAAAAAAGATGTTATACCGTGGTTTATCTTTCGGTGCTATTTGTAATGATTAGTGCATCCATTGCTTTTTAACTTGGTCAAATGATTAAGATTGAACTAAAAATGGTAATGTACAATGTACTATGCACTATGGAAGAAACACTATATGTTGGATTGTATTGTCCCTTGTATGTGCAGCACAAATGATTTTGGCACAGATATAGTGTGGAGTGGCACGGTGCTGGTTCGTTGGATAGGTGATCTTGGGTTCAAAAAAAGCTCTCACAACATGAGACTTGTAACTAAAGCATCAACTAGTGACAAGCAAATGCTTCATCTTATCTAAAAAAATCTGAAGTCCTCTACAAAAGGATACGATCCCCTTAACAATCTAATTTTGGATCAATGCAAAGGTGAAATTGTGCCCGAGGCTATAAGGAAAGTGACATTTGAGCCTTAATTTTGGATCAATGCAAAGGTGAAGTCGTGCCCGAGGCTTGTTTAGTTCAAAAAAATTGCGTCTGCCGGGAGTCGAACCCGGGTCTATTGCTTGGAAGGCAATTATCCTAACCGTTGGACTACAGACGCTTTGTTTGGTAAATTTAAAAGGGATAGTGATGAAATACGTAATGCCTTCTCCGCGAAATGTGTAAAGATTCCACTAGCCAGTGTAATGGCCATGAAGGCATTGATCCGTTCCTGCAAGTATGAAATAGAATCGAATTTGTGAGGAAACCTTTTGCATTCTGTCTGCACAAAATGTTTTGAGCAACATGCAAACGCTATTTCCTATCCTAGCGAGATGTATAATGTCACCAATGTTTCTTACTACTGTTCGTCGAATGAGACCGTTTGGTCGCAGATACTGTCAGAAGTATTCAGTTAGTGACTGCGGGATGAAGCCCTCGTGATGATAGGCCGTAGATCTAGCTGGATCGTGCGTGTGCATCGTCCGAGTTACAGAACTGCACAAGGGAGAAAGTGACTCTCCATGCAGAAAAAAAAGTGACTCCAGGGGAAAACTCAAAAAGTGCGTCTGCCGGGAGTCGAACCCGGGTCTATTGCTTGGAAGGCAATTATCCTAACCGTTGGACTACAGACGCGTTGATGTCTAAACTTAAAAGAAGGACTCCACAAACCATTCAGTGACCATAAGATATCACTAGCTAGTGCAGTGACCAAATAGAGCAGGAGACTTTTGCATTCTATCCGCACAAAATGTCTTCTGTTCAAGCGTGGTGTCTAGCTGAATCGTCGCGTGTGCGTCTGAGTTACAGAACTGCTACTGTATACTGTACACGCGTGACTACCCGATGTACGGCGCACAGTAAAGCCGGTGAAGGAAGCAGAACTGTTTCGTTTGGTAGCGGCAGGGGCAGCGCTCCTGTCCTGGAGCCCGAGCATCTGGCCCGGCCTCGGCGCAGCGCGGGCGCGTGCCGCAAGCTGCACGGAGACGTGAGATGCAGTGCCCCGGGGCCGGGGGCTCGGCTCACGTAGCCGCGGAAGAAGCGACCAAGCCCCCGTTTCTGTGCCGATTCGCGCGCGACAAACGGCGAAAGGGCCGGGAGGGCACATGGATGGCTAGAGGAATCCAGCGATCCTCTAGTCGCGTGACGGAGGCAGGCGCGCGCGGAGGCTGGGCGGGCGGGAGGACGGGGGATGCCTGCGGTTCACGGGGGGTACTGTGGATTGTAGCGCATTGCATGGCGTGATCCGTCGCTTGCCACCCGCTCTGATGGGACGTGCGGTAGCTACCACTCCTCCGGGCTCGGCAAATTTGACAATTTTGACCAATGGATAAAATCATTTCACAAAATAAACTGCCTCTAAAAATATTTCACCCAGCTGACTTTTTTAGTGGCGCCCGACAGGAAGGCGCCACACTATACTGTGCAACGCCTCATAGATAGGCGCTACACGCCTGGCTAGCGTCGCATCCGTGTGATAAGAAAATTACTAAGTCAGTGTGCAGCGCCTGAGAGCTAGGCGCCACACTATACAGTGGAGCGCCTAGCCTCTAGGCGTTGCACTAGTGGTTGCCTTCCACAGTGTAGCGCCTAGCCTCTAGGCATTGCACTAGTGGTTGCATACCAAATGAAGCAACCACTAGTGCAACGCCTAGAGGCTAGGCGCTCCACTGTATAGTGTGGCGCCTAGCTCTTAGGCGCTGCACATTGACTTAGTAATTTTTAGGCAGTCCGGGGTGCGACGCTGGCCAGGCATCTAGCGCCTATCTATGAGGCGTTGCACAGTGTAGTGTGACGTCTTTGTGTCGGGCGCCACTAAAAAAATCAGCTAAGTGAATTTTTTTTAAAAGCAGTTCATTTTGTGAAATGATTTCATCCACACATCAAAATTATCAAATTTGCCTCGGCGCTTTGCTTGCTCGTGCTGGCTGGACCTGGATCCATCATTCTCTGCTGGTCCCGTAGGATATCATGCTCATGCATGCATGCGGGATCCGGCGAGCCGGACACGGTGTGGCCGCGCACTTCTGGCAGCACAGCGCACGTAGAGCGTCGTTCATCGGCACATCAACTTTTCATGGCTCTGTTGTCTCCGGAATCTGCCATGGCACACTATCACAGAAGATCAACATTCTCTCATTGCCCGATCCAGCATGCCAGCAAAAGAGCAAAGCGTCATCCTAGGTACAGCCATTAGCCAGACATCACTCCGTGCTTCCAGTTCCGCTACCCCATCCCATTCCCACCCCGCGCGTACAAGCACCTTCCAACGGAGATCGATGGCCGCTGTTAAGCCCGCCTGCTCCGTTCCCGCCAATTCCGCCGACGCAGCCAAAACGGCGGCGGCGCCAGAGCCCGAGCAGCAGCTCCTGGAGGTGGCGGAGGAGGAGGTGGTCATCGACTTCAAGCCCAGCTCCAAGTGCCGCGTGGACCTCCGCCTCCGCTCGCTGCACCCGACGCTCCCCGTCGCCTTCAAGGTCCAGACCTCCTCCCCGCTCAAGTTCCTCGTCAGCCCGCCGCGCGGCGCCCTGCAGCCGCTCTCCACGGCCACCATCCGCGTCGTGCTCCGCCCGCAGCCGCACGCGCCGCCGTCCTTCCCGCGCTCCCGCGCCGACCGCTTCCTCGTCCTCTCCTCCCTCTCCGCCGCGCAACTCGACTCGGCGGCCTCCGTGCCCGGCGGCGCCGGCGTCGGCATCGGCGCCATCCGCCTTCGCGTGTTCTTCGGCGGGCCCTACCTCCTCCGCCTCGCCGCGGACGCCGGGGACTCCGCGGCCGTGCGCCTCATCCTGCGCCGGCAGCCGCACCTCCTGCCGGTCCTCAACCCCGAGGCGGCCGTGCCGGACGCCGAGCCGTGGGCGCCGCTGCACGCGGCTGCCGCGCGGGGCGACTGCGCAGAGGTGAGGAGGCTGGGGCAGGAGGCGCTCGCGGCGCGCGACAAGGACGGCAGGACGGCTCTGCACGTCGCGGCCGCGGCCGGCGAAGCAGAGGCGGTGGCAGAGCTGGTGGACATGGGAGCCGACTCCGCCGCGGCCGACGCTCGCGGGAGGACTCCGCTGGACGTGGCGCGAGAGAAGGGCTACGTAAGTACCTCTGTCCTTTTTGTACTGCCGTGTACTAGTAACTTCATGGCTTCGGAGCTTAGAATGGACAAAAATTGCACTTTGTGCTAGCGTAGTAAAAAACTAACAACCACGATCACAGTAAACAACCTTCTGTTGTCTTACTTGGACTCGAAGGTGGCAAGAACAGTTTGTCATGTCAGAAACGTAATTTGAAGATCTTGGCTGGTTTTGTCACGGACAGAACAGTGAGAGAATCAACTGTGGTTCCAGCGGGCTGGGTACTGTACGTATAACTTGGCTTATGTGGCTTGCGTCGTTGCGCTCGTGAACGACACACAGCATCCAATGTTCTTGGGACTTTTACAGTTTTACTCAAAACTTTCACTCCACATCTCTTGTCAGAATGTAACGACCAACGACGCTTTTCTTGCCGATTACGTGCAGAAGGAAGTGGTGGACGTGCTGCAGCGGTGGGAGCAGGTGATGACGGCGGCGAGGCGGGGCGACCTCCGGAGCCTCGAATTCCTCCTCAGCAAGCGCACGGGCCTCCGCGGCCGCGACCAGTACGGGCTGACGGCGCTCCACGTGGCCGCCATCAAGGGCCACTGCGACGCCATCGCCCTGCTGGCGGGGTCGGGGTGCATGGGCGTGGAGTGCGAGGACGTGGAAGGGCACCGGCCGCTGCACCTCGCCGTCGAGGGCGGCTGCGCCGACGCCGTCGACCTGCTGCTCGACATGGGCGCCGACGTCCACGCCAGGACCAAGCGGGGCGCCACGCCGCTCCAGATGGCCGACACCATGGGCTACGACGACATCTCGCAGCTGCTGCGCGGCCGGGGCGCCGACGAGGCGGCGGCGGCAGCAGGTGCTGACGCGCAGCTGTGCATCGCGTCGTCGTCTTCCTCGTCGATATCCTGTGCATAAGGCCTTCGTTTGCGTCTCCGATTCAGAGTTGATTGCAAAGACCATGTTAATACTGCACTGTATAGGTGACAGAAGTGATTACTGTATTTTTTTTCTGTGGCTGTTGATATATGGACTTAACAATAAGATGGGACTTTGCGTTCCCCTGAGCAGTTCTAAATTATTTGCATGTGCACAAAATATATTTTTTCTGAAACATTTTATGTTTTCTGCCCATGAATTAAGCTTTTTTTTACACCCATGCTTGTTTTTTGGCACCGCACTTCCTGATATTCATACTTTGCAAATAACACATTTCTATTCCCTGAAAGAGCCGATTACTCATAAATTTACTAATATGGAGACCAGATTGCTCAAACCAAAAAGCAGAATAGGTGATGTATGTGTACGAGACACACGACTCTCAGAATAAAATGCTAACGACTGGACCCTCCAATTTGTCGCAGGGTTGACTCGAATCGTTTTTTGGACTCACAGTACCTCTCCGAGTTATTCGGGAGCGTAACTGTCATTTTTAATTATTTTATTAAAGTAAATATTTATTTTGTAGTAAGAAATAAGGTCCTGTAGCTCAGTTGGTTAGAGTGTTGGTCTGATATGCCAAAGGTCACGGGTTCAAGCCCCGTCGGGACCAATTGCGATGACTGTTTTTTCATATAATTCTCCAGCACCTCAATGTTTCTTCTAGTTACCTGAAAGAGCCAATTACTAATAAATTTGCTAATCTGAAGACTAGATTGTTCAAACCAAAATGCAGAATAGGCATCAAGCCCTGTCAGGACCAATTGTTTTTTAATTGCGATTACTCTCTTTTCATATTCTCTAGACGCTCAATGTTTTTTCTAGTTACCTGAAAGAGCCAATTACTCATAATTTTGCTAATCTGAGGACTAGATTGCTCAAACCAGAAAGCAGAGTAGGCAGACTTTATTCGATGTTTCTATTCAAGAAAAGAAGAGCTTGAAGATAAAAACAATTATGCCTTTAAACTTATCATTTTGTTCTTCAAATGGGAAAGGGGCAGTTAGTAAATTCTTGTCAACTTTAATAGTTTCTAACTGAATCTGTAATGGTCGGCTAGGTGATGTATGCAACATACAGTTTCAGCAGTGGAACTGAGAGTCCTGGTGACTTCTTTTAACCAGAAAAATAATAATCTGTAATAATGATCTCAATAATGTACTTGTATTTAGAAGGTGAAGCTGTCACTTAACACTTCCCTATCCAGGGCGAATCTGGTGTACAACTATTCGGTCCCAATGGAATCCATACATCCTTCAGTAATCTAGTCTTTGTCATTGCTCACTAGTGGAAATTACACCTTCAAAAACGTAGCTTTTTTTTAGCGAACTTCAAAAACGTAGCTAACCCCAAATCCCCTGATCTTCTAGCTTCGCCACTGCTCCTATCTAGAAAATCACTCCAGAAACTGAGAATATACTCTTAGATACTAAAGTACACTACAAAAGACTGACTGAATATCAAAATACATGTCTGTTGTCACACCTTCCTTGCTTGACACAACCCGTCGAGGCGATTTTTCTCAGTTCCCTTTCCACTATAGGCATCCAAAATGTCCTCTTTTGCATCTTATCCAGGTAAATCATCAAACTTGGAGACTCAGCCTCTTCTCCCAGAACATGAACTTAATAATACTTTCCTGCATCAGGTAATTTCAGAGAATCAAATGTCAGCGAACAATAACCAGCACTCCAGTAGTACTCCAGTTTCAACAGGCAACCGAATAAGAACGGGATAGACAAGTACTTACTAGAAGAAGGTAATATCAGTGCTACAATAACACAAGACTTGACAATCTCAGCGCTTGTATACCAGGAACTTAGAATGAAGGAGCAAGGGCTTCGGGATTGACACATGATGGCCGCTTTGCATTGTAGTAGAAATAGGCAATCATTTGAACTAGTTCGTCAGCTGTTCTTATCTCTGTAAATACAATCCATGAAGACCATAATCAGATACAGTCAGAGTGAGTATCCTTTTTCTTATGACAAATCTTACGACAAATCTGACTAACCTTTTTCTCTGTATAGGATTTTGTTTCCTCTCAAGAACAGCAATTGCGGGCATTCTTTTGCTTGGAGTGCATATGCCAAGTCCCTCTCAATATTCAGATCAATCTTCACAGTCTGAAACACAGATAATATTTAACACTTGTTAGATTAGCAGAGCAAGCACGCCAGAGTTAATCGGATAGTAACCATGATATGATTCACTCACCCGTGGAGGTAGCCGATCTTTTGTATCCCAGTATACCTTTGTAGCCTTTTCCAATTCTTGAAGAAACCTCCAATTGTCAGCAGCCCTACAGAACACAATATTAAGCACACTACAATTGTAAACGGTGCTAATGAAGACTTAATTTCTCCGAGGCGACACAAAACATCAGTGAATCTTTATACCAAAGCCAATTTAAAGGCCAGCCAACCCTCTTTTGAGCCCATTGGATTCACCCCATGTTCCTAAAATTAATCCCCAATGGTTTACAGCTATACGGTAGACACTAGGAATGGACGAATGGCTTTACCTGTTGTAGCGCTCGAAGACTAGGACGATAAGGGGGCTGGGGTGGAAGGCGAAGCTCTCCCACTCCAAGCAGTTGATCTCCTTGACCCAGCCCCGGTCGACCTCTCCTTCCCAATCGATCTCCACGCCGTCCACCGTCACGTTCTTGATGGAGTGCTTGTCGAAGTACTCCGACGCTCGGACCCCCCACCCGACGTCGGCGTCCAGTGGCCAGCTCGGGTCCTCCTCCTCCACCACCGTCTTCTGCTCCCCGTCTTCCTCCCCGGGCTTCTCGCCGGAAGCCAGCTCCTCCTCCTCCTTTGGCTTCAGGATGTCGCCTTTGCCTTGGAGGACCTCGGGGTCGCGCTCCTGGATGGAGGCGAAGACCTGCTCGAGGCGGTCGCGGACGAAGTCCTCCACGGCGGCCGCCTCGCTTCGGCGACCGCGGCGTGGTTTGCGGGGCTTCGTTGTGGGGAACTCCGCGGTGGCGCCTTCGGGATTCTGGGGGCCGGCGCGGGGTTCGCGCTTAAAGGGTTTCGGGGCCGTGGTTGGACTGGGAGTCCTTCGCGCCGGCGGCGGCGGCTGTGGCGGCGGCGTGGCGGAGGAAGCGAGGAGGCGTTTGGGGCCGCGGTGGCCATGGCTGCGCCGGGTGGGGTTTAAGCCGGTGGCCGGGGCCGAGGGTTTAAGAGGGAGGAGAGCGGGGAGACGAAGCATTGCGCGCGGGGAGGACGGCCGAAGCCGACGGAGAAGAAAGGGAGCTGGGTTCCAGTGGCTACCGGCTGCGCTGGTGGATGCTATCCGAGTTTTGCCACTGCCGCTGCCCGGTGTCCCCTCTCACCGTTGAATTTCCTGCTACCTTCTTTTGAGAAAAAGAATACTGCTGCTTTTTTTTCGATTTTTTTTTACTTTCGATCTATCCATCATCTGTCAAGGCAGTACAAACAACACTAAACGTAAAAATTAGACCAGCCTCTTGGGTTGTGGAAATATAAAAACATAGAAATAGACATTTGATCTCCATCAAAGTCCGCATTGAAACCCTTACACATTAATGGGTGTAAAGAAATAGTACGCCCCTCTACTAAAGTGGGTTGAAAGGCCTGTATGCCTAATCTATGCAGGGTAGGTGCTCTATTTAACAGTACAGGATGTCCCGCATAACTTCTTGAAGGTTCGAATTGATCATTCAATCGATCTAGGAATCATGCATGGCACAAGGTAAAGGATGGAATGAGACATCTGATAAAGAGTCTAGAATGACCTTTCCCGATCTTTTGAAGGGTAAGAATAAGAACTCTGTTGTATCGATGAATAAGTAACATGGTTAATGAGGAGGGGGTATGCATCTTATCATCTTCTATTCGAGAATAATAAACGATCGAGAAAGGCTGCACATGAATCTTACTCTAGAAAGGTTGATTTCATCATTTCTAGGTATACCCTCTCCCTTTTCTACGAAGGTTTGCTGCTCCGCCTGCACCAGTGAATTATTCTATTCTTCTCCTTTGGTTCAGTGTGTGGGGAAATCAGAATTCACCATTGAATCCTGTGGATCAGCTCCCTTACATAATAATATTTCACTGTATCAGCTACGAGGGGAAAATCTGATTAGATCGAGCACCAGTGATTTCGTATCCGGTCAAAATCTTGGCTAATTGATCGAAGTGGGTAGCTCCAGTAGACCCATAGATCATGGAACAAATAGGGTGGGTAGGCCCAACCACCACACTACACGTATAGACGCGAACCCCCCTCCTTACCGTACGTGCGACTCTCGAATTACTGAGCTACCCCGCTCTTTTTTCTTCTAATTCCCTTCTAAGATCCTCCGACTTAAACAAGTCAAGAGCATGCTCGTGCTCAGCTCTTTCGAGACTTGCCTTGCTCTTGGGGATTTCTTCCCCCTGGGTTGAAGAAGGAATCTATGTTCTTGGAAGCAAAGAAAGAACTTCGGTATTCCGACCTTATCTTTTTGCTCAAAGAACGAATCAAACCCCTTGTCGAAGCCCTTTATGATATATAACCCTGGATCGAGACAGATTTGGGGCGGCTGAACCCACTTAAGCTGGGATTTTTCTTGGAAAGTTTCGGGAAGAAATTGAAATGGAATAATATAGATTCATACAGAGGAAAAGGTTCTCTATTGATGCAAACGATGTACCTAGAGGATAGGGATAGAGGAAGAGGAAAAAATCGAAATGCAAAAGAGAAATCGCCGTATACTAGGCCCTCCAACTTCTTAAGAGGTTTATCTAAAAGATTCGCGATATAACTAGGAAGACCTTTCAAATACCACGCATGAGTCACGGGACATGCAAGTTTGACGTATCCCATTTGATATCTTCGTATCCGAGAATCCACAAATTCTACCCCGCATTTTTGGCAAAATCTTTCGTCTTCGTTTTCAGCTCCCGTCGGCAGGCAAAGCCCGAAGGAAGGCTGCTATCCCCTCGGCCTTCTTCCTTTTCGATGAAAAACAAATCGACATCTCAATCTCCGAAAGCGTTTTCCTTACCCAGCTAATATCCCCCCCTTCGTCGAGCCTTTCCTTTAGTGGTAAGGGATATGCACCTTATCTGAACGTCGGCAGGCATAGAAAAAACCACAGAATTGAGATGTCATGTGCCACGAAATTCTACTTCGTCCTAAAGCAGCGACAAGTAATATAAACCGAAGGAGGGGATACATGATTTTAAACCTTTTTCTTTTTGCAGTGACTGCCTTTGGATGGTGTACATGAAAAGAACCACATGAATTTTGAAGGATTGAGAAGAGAGAAATAGAATGAAAAATACGTTGGACTTCTCAAAAGAAAAATAAGTAAATGTTTGAGGTCATGTTAGACTTCCTAAGGAATGGGGGCATAAGAATGGGTTATTAGTTAGGAGAAATTCCTCCAAAGAAGCCCTAAGAAATGGAGTGTCATGTCTTCATGTATTAAAATGCATGAATTTGAATGGAAGAGTGTTTGATAGTAGATGATAAAAGAATTTGATAGTACAGGACAAACAAAGAAACTCTACAAGTGGTTTGAATGGATTATTTTTTTCTCCAAAATATAATACAAATGAATCCTATGAATAATTCTTAAGAATTTCAATCTTGCGAATCAAATAATCACCATAGGAAAATTCCTAAGGTCTAAATCCTCTAGAAATCCTATGAAATTTCTTTGAACCAAAGGAGCCCTGAAAGCTCATACGTTATCTCACAGGAGATCTCACGCTAGCCTCAAGTATATGATCATTAGTGGATTATGTTTACTGCAACTTATATATTTCTATATCACGTCGTCGTGGCTTACTACGACTTTGTTAGAATGTATTTCTCTCAGCCTAGGAATTATTATATCTTTCTAGTTTCTACAAAATCTTTGTGTTACATGCATGAGTTTTTTCCTTTCTTGAAACATGTAGATATGGGTTTTCACCAAGTTATGATATCATGATTATATGATCATCTTTGTTATATCTTTCCTTCTCCCTCTGTTCGAGCTACCAACGCGTTTTATATTTAGGAACAGGGGTAGTACTTACTAGCAATGTGTCCATACGTTACATCAGTCTCAAAATAGATCGGCACATGCTTAAAACATGAAATACAGTTAAATAGTTTATACAAACACTCAAACACTTTAGGTTTCGTCTTGATTTGGGTTCGTACATGCATTATTGTTCATTTGGGTGCACATGCCAACTATTTTATGCCTACTCTTTTTCACAAAAAAAATCCCACATAAAAGAGCAAAGAACGGTCAGTAAACTGCCAACTCGAACAAATACACTCGTGGGACCATTAACATTCACAAACAAACAAATACACTTCTACCCACATGTGGGACTAGCGCTTTCCATGAGACATAAATAAAACATTACTCACAAGTGTGGCTCATCGCAAAAAAACAAGTACACTGCTACTTTCATATGAGACAGATACTTTGTAGAAGGTACACACAACAAATTCAGAAATGCGACTTCAACTCAAGATCATGCTCTTGTTCCCAGTTTGTCTTTCCAATCAAATTCTTCCAATTTTATATCACGGAGAAAGAGAGTGAAGAAATTGTAATTTCAAAAGGGTGATAGACCTTGTCCTTCTACCCGATCCACGAGCTTGTGCAGTCAACTTACTAAAGTTCATTATTCTATGTTTCAAAAATCAAAATGTTGTGCCCTGCAAATACCCACTATATTTAAAAGTCTCCATTGTCTGCCGCATGATCTTTTGTTGTATTTTTGCTTCTTTTTAATCTTTAACCGTATACAACTGCCATAGGACATCAATGTATTTTGACGATTTCCTAACTTAGTAACCTAACTCCTCGAATGTTATAGTTTCACATTAATACATGGGCATTGTGCTAGTACAACTAGAAATCCCACTCCGAGTATCATCAATACAAGAACAGTCATAGTGCTTAGATGAATTGCCGATATATAAGGAAATGTGCTTGCTCCCGAAGCAAGAAGGGAACCGACCAAGATTTAGTAAATCTCACAAGTGTCGTGTCATTTTATTTTATTTAGCAAATCTGATATCCAACTGACGACTGCAAGTTTGCAACTTTTTTCGTAGAACCTACATATCTTCAAAAAGAATCGGTTAGCTGTTTTTTGAATGGATGTTGTTCCGAACTTTGTTTTGCAGTATGCCACGATGGCACTGGGTGCGTCTTTACTCGCCTTTAGCGAGACAGAAGAATGGCTTGCCTCAAGGAATGCCTCATCTTGCTTGGTTTGGGTCAGCCCAGTTCGGTTCGTTGATCAAATCATATTCGTTTGGTTCTTTTGTAGGTTTGTTTCATTCGGTTCATTGGTAGGTTCGTTCCCTATTTCTGTTATTTATATATGGATCATTTTAGACAAAACATTTCTATAGTTTTAAAAGTGTTTTAAAAATTTATTCAGGGAAAAATGTAAAGTTTTCATATAATTCAAAGTAGTAGTAATGAAATTTGAAAAAAAAAGTAACACATTTAAGAATAGCTACAAGAATTTTTTAAAATATATTCATGTAATGTCAAAAATCAAGTAATTTGCAGAAAATGTTTGTATCATTTTAAAAATTCTTCATTGCATTTAAAAAATGTTCACCTAGTTTCAAAATATGTTTGTGACATTTTTAAAAATGTTCATACAATTGTTTTTGTCTTTTTGAGTAATTTTGGGAAAAAGTTCGTACCATTCAAAAAAAGTTCAGAACATTTAACAAAAAACGTTTGGACGTTTTAAAAATATTTTCATAACAATTAAAGAAAATGTTCACCATTTGTTTAAACAATGTTAATGTGCATTTGTAAAAAATTTAATTTTATTCAAAAACCAGTCAACCCTTATTTACAAAATGTTCACCATGTATATAAAAAATGCCCGACCTATACATAATAAATGTTGAATATACATTTCGCAAATGTTTGACAAGTATTCATAGAAATATTAATATGTATTTGAAAAACATTCAACGTGTATCCACAAAATGTTTAGCGTGTGTATAAAAAATCTTCAACATGTATTCAATTTTTTCACATGGATTAAAAAATATAAAAACTTAAAATAAAATTAATAAATGTCAATAAAAAATAAAATATTAAAGCAAAAAACCCAATAAAATTGACAATAAAAGCATAAGAGAAGAACCGTCCAAACCTTCCCAAACCTGGCGGAAGGTTCCCAAAACTAGTGACTACAGTACATAGAAGATCCCTCAAAGCAAAATAACAAATATTATTGGGCTACCCATTGTAGTGCGTTGAAGGCGAGATGAGCATCCATCTCACAATAAACGAGACATAAAAAAGAAAGCTCTGACGATTTCCAATAGCTTGTCATGTTGTGTCCTAAACTCCTAGGCTTTGTACTTTTGTTTAACTGAAGGTCTATTTTCACCCCTTCAGTTCAGGCGAATACCCACCTACACAATTATTTCAGGCCGATGACCATTAAAACTAGAGCTTAAAATTGTGTGCAAGACACCTGGACCGGTGGCTGATGTTGTTTCTTATTTTTTTGCGAGGTAGATTTCACATCGAACTATTGTAACAGTTGTTTCAGGCTAATGATGTTGTTTCTTATTGTGGTAGATTTCATTATTTTACTTATAGGATTTCTAACACACAGAAATAGAAAAAAACACAGGAATATACTGTCATATCATGTTTAATGCTACAAAATTTCATTGATGTTTGATTTCATAGAAAAACAAATTAGAAGTATAACCAAGAAGTTGGAGTGGATGAAATATTTCAGGTGGATTTTATAAGTATATGTTAGATATGATTAGCGTTGAACCATTGAAATATGATGTCCTGTTGCAACACACACACATAGCCTAACTAGAGGTCCATATACGTGAGGTTTGATATGTGATTTTTGAATTCTTTATGGGCTTGAGGTCCATGAATCGAACAATTATTGAATATTCGCATAGGCCCATATATGGCTTCATGACATGGTGCAAAACCTATTTGACGCTCCCTGCATCAAAGTGTCCGGCGCACGGACAGGGAAATCCCTCAGCGTAAAAAATGGGCCAGTCCACTTTACCACAACGACCAGCCGGTTTTTGGCAACCTTCTAGAAAATTTTAACTTCTTTTACTTCTTTCCGGTTTATTTCCTTTTTAGTTTTTTTCTGCTTCTGTTTTTTTCCTTTTACTTTTTAAAAATACTATTCAGAAATTTTCAAAAAATGTTCATGTTTCTAAAAGTTTGTTCAAAATTTCAGTAAGTATTTGTGTTTTTGAATTTTGTTCATCAATTCAAAAACTATTCGCATTGTTTCTTGGAATTCCAAGGTATGTTAGTGTCTTTTAAAAATTGTTTAGAATGTCAAAAAAATGTTCACATTTTCAACTTTTATTTCAAACTAAAAAATGTTCCTGTGTCCGGAAAATGTTTGGGAATTTCAAAAGCAAATTGCGCTTTCCAAAATTGTTCAGAATTTCAGAAAAATGTTCCCAGTATCAAGTTTTGTTCTCAATTTTTTTTATAAAATTGTGGATTGGAAAAATGCTCATGTTTTCAAAAAATGTCGGTTATTTCAAAAACTATCACCGTCTTTTAAAAAATATTCACGTTTAAAAAAAAAGAAATTTCTTTAAAAAATATATGTTTGAAATTTCAAGAAATGTTTTAGATCTATCGCCGACGATAGAGAACACTTTGCGCTAGCTATTATTGAACCGGGGCCATCAGGTTCTGTGTCTAGCGACCAGTGCTCACTAGCGGGAGGTTCAGGATTCGATCCCTCATACACGCGCATGCATTTCTTAGCACCCGTCGTATATATGAGGTCCCAATTTTTTGGGGGCTATTTAGTCTGCAACTAAAGTTACCTTAGGTTGCCACATTTAAAATTAGACAAGTTTTACCAACTTAGGATAGTGTTTGCTTCAAGCCTCACCTTAGGCAAAATGTTTTCTGTCATACTAGAGCCTCACATCACATACACTCAGAAAGTGTGGCTAGATTTTTTTAGTGTTGCCAACTTATGGCTCTTATTCCGTAGAACTAACCTTGGGCAAGTTTAGCAAAAAAATATGTGGCAAGATTTGGAATTGTAAGGCCTAGAATCAAACTATCCTCTTAGTCTCATTCCAGGCATGGGATTCTATAAAAAATTCTCAGACATGGAGGAGAGTGGGACCAACATATAAAGAACTCTCTTCCTTGTCCCTACTAGAGCATGAGAAAAGGAGCACTACCCGCACACTCCTCCATCGTCCTCCACGTCTCGCCCATGCGCCTTGCGTTTTATGGATGAGCCAAACTGAACTTAAATCTATGTTACATATTTTTGCTCGTTGGAAATGAAGAATTAAATGCAAATTTATTATGAGTAGTGTTGGAGATCGTAGCGGAATTTTAAAATTTTCTACGCATCACCAAGATCCATCTATGGAGTATACTAGCAACGAGGGGAAAGGAGTGCATCTACATACCCTTGTAGATCGCGAGCGGAAGCGTTCCAATGAACGTGGTTGATGGAGTCGTACTCGCCGTGATCCAAATCACCGATGACCGAGTGCCGAACGGACGGCACCTCCGCGTTCAACACACGTACGGTGCAGCGACGTCTCCTCCTTCTTGATCCAGCAAGGGGGAAGGAGAGGTTGATGGAGATCCAGCAGCACGACGGCGTGGTGGTGGATGTAGCGGGATCTCGGCAGGGCTTCGCCGAGCTTCTGCGAGAGGGAGAGGTGTTGCAGGGGAGGAGGGAGGCGCCAAAGGCTGTAATACTACCGCCCTCCCTCCCCCCTTTATATAGGCCCCCTGGGAGGGGGGGCGCCGGCCAGGAACCCATCTACATGGGGGGCGGCGGCCAGGGGGGAGACTTGCCCCCCAAGGCAAGTGGGGCGCCCCCCACCCTAGGGTTTCCAACCCTAGGCGCAGGGGGGAGGCCCATGAGGGGCGCCCAGCCCACTAAGGGCTGGTTCCCTTCCCACTTCAGCCCATGGGGCCCTTCGGGATAGGTGGCCCCACCCGGTGGACCCCCGGGACCCTTCCGGTGGTCCCGGTACAATACCGATAACCCCCGAAACTTTTCCGGTGGCCAAAACTGGACTTCCTATATATAATTCTTCACCTCCGGACCATTCTGGAACTCCTCGTGACGTCCGGGATCTCATCCAGGACTCCGAACAACTTTCGGGTTTCCGCATACTCATATCTCTACAACCCTAGCGTCACCGAACCTTAAGTGTGTAGACCCTACGGGTTCGGGAGACATGCAGACATGACCGAGACGCCTCTCCGGTCAATAACTAACAGCGGGATCTGGATACCCATGTTTGCTCCCACATGTTCCACGATGATCTCATCGGATGAACCACGATGTTTAGGATTCAATCAATCCCGTATGCAATTCCCTTTGTCAATCGGTATGTTACTTGCCCGAGATTTGATCGTCGGTATCCCAATACCTTGTTCAATCTCGTTACCGGCAAGTCTCTTTACTCGTACCGTAATGCATGATCCCGTGGCTAACTCCTTAGTCACATTGAGCTCATTATGATGATGCATTACCGAGTGGGCCCAGAGATACCTCTCCGTCACACGGAGTGACAAATCCCAGTCTCGATCCATGCCAACCCAACAGACACTTTCGGAGATACCCGTAGTGCACCTTTATAGTCACCCAGTTACGTTGTGACGTTTGGCACACCCAAAGCACTCCTACGGTGTCCGGGAGTTGCACGATCTCATGGTCTAAGGAAAAGATACTTGACATTGGAAAAGCTCTAGCAAACGAACTACACGATCTTTGAGCTATGCTTAGGATTGGGTCTTGTCCATCACATCATTCTCCTAATGATGTGATCCCGTTATCAACGACATCCAATGTCCATAGTCAGGAAACCATGACTATCAGTTGATCAACGAGCTAGTCAACTAGAGGCTTACTAGGGACACGTTGTGGTCTATGTATTCACACATGTATTACGATTTCCGGATAACACAATTATAGCATGAACAATAGACAATTACCATGAACAAAGAAATATAATAATAACCATTTATTATTGCCTCTAGGGCATATTTCCAATAGTCTCCCACTTACACTAGAGTCAATAATCTAGTTACATTGTGATGAATCGAACACCCATTGCGTCCTAGTGCTGATCATGTTTTGCTCTAGGGAGAGGTTTAGTCAACGGATCTGCTACATTCAGGTCCGTATGTACTTTACAAATATCTATGTCTCCATTTTGAACACTTTCACGAATGGAGTTGAAGCGACGCTTGATATGCCTGGTCTTCCTGTGAAATCCGGGCTCCTTCGCAAGGGCAATAGCTCCAGTGTTGTCACAGAAGAGAGTCATCGGACCCGACGCATTGGGAATCACCCCTAGGTCCGTAATGAACTCCTTTATCCAGACTGCTTCTTGTGCTGCCTCCAAGGCTGCCATGTACTCCGCTTCACATGTAGATCCCGCCACGACGCTTTGCTTGCAACTGCACCAGCTTACTGCTCCTCCATTCAAAATATGCACGTATCCGGTTTGTGACTTCGAGTCATCCAGATCTGTGTCGAAGCTAGCGTCGACGTAACCCTTTACGACGAGCTCTTCGTCACCTCCATAAACGAGAAACATATCCTTAGTCCTCTTCAGGTACTTCAGGATATTCTTGACCGCTGTCCAGTGTTCCATGCCGGGATTAATTTGGTACCTTCCTACCAAACTTACGGCAAGGTTTACATCAGGTCTGGTACACAGCATGGCATACATAATAGACCCTATGGCTGGGCATAGGGGATGACACTCATCTTTTCTCTATCTTCTGCCGTGGTCGGGCATTGAGCCGTGCTCAATTGCACACCTTGCAATACAGGCAAGAACCCCTTCTTGGACTGATCCATATTGAACTTCTTCAATATCTTGTCAAGGTATGTACTCTGTGAAAGACCAATGAGGCGTCTTGATCTATCTCTATAGATCTTGATGCCTAATATATAAGCAGCTTCTCCAAGGTCCTTCATTGAAAAACACTTATTCAAATAGGCCTTAATACTTTCCAAGAATTCTATATCATTTCCCATCAATAGTATGTCATCCACATATAATATGAGAAATGCTACAGAGCTCCCACTCACTTTCTTGTAAACACAGGCTTCTCCATAAGTCTGTGTAAACCCAAACGCTTTGATCATCTCATAAAAGCGAATGTTCCAACTCCGAGATGCTTGCACCAGCCCATAGATTGAGCGTTGGAGCTTGCATACTTTGTTAGCATTGTTAGGATCGACAAAACCTTCCGGCTGCATCATATACAACTCTTCCTTAAGGAAGCCGTTAAGGAATGCCGTTTTGACGTCCATCTGCCATATCTCATAATCATAGTATGCGGCAATTGCTAACATGATTCGGACGGACTTCAGCTTCGCTATGGGTGAGAAGGTCTCATCGTAGTCAACCCCTTGAACTTGTCGATAACCCTTAGCGACAAGTCGAGCCTTATAGATGGTCACATTACCATCCGCGTCTGTCTTCTTCTTAAAGATCCATTTATTTTCTATGGCTCGCCGATCATCGGGCAAGCCAGTCAAAGTCCATACTTTGTTTTCATACATGGATCCTATCTCGGATTTCATGGCTTCTAGCCATTTGTCGGAATCCGGGCCCGCCATCGCTTCTTCATAGTTCGAAGGTTCACCGTTGTCTAACAACATGATTTCCAGGACAGGGTTGCCGTACCACTCTGGTGCGGAACGTGTCCTTGTGGACCTACGAAGTTCAGTAGTAACTTGATCCAAAGCTTCATGATCATCATCATTAACTTCCTCCCCAGTCGGTGTAGGCACCGCAGGAACATCTTCCCGCGCTGCGCTACTTTCCGGTTCGGAAGGGGTGACTATCACCTCATCAAGTTCCACTTTCCTCCCACTCAATTCTTTCGAGAGAAACTCTTTCTCCAGAAAGGACCCGTTCTTGGCAACGAAGATCTTGCCTTCGGATCTGAGGTAGAAGGTATACCCAATAGTTTCCTTAGGGTATCCTATGAAGACGCACTTCTCCAACTTGGGTTCGAGCTTTTCAGGTTGAAGTTTCTTGACATAAGCATCGCATCCCCAAACTTTTAGAAACGACAGCTTAGGTTTCTTCCCAAACCATAATTCATACGGTGTCGTCTCAACGGATTTCGACGGAGCCCTATTTAAAGTGAATGCGACAGTCTCTAAAGCATAGCCCCAAAATGAGAGCGGTAAATCGGTAAGAGACATCATAGATCGCACCATATCCAATAGAGTGCGATTACGACGTTCGGACACACCGTTTCGCTGAGGTGTTCCAGGCGGCGTAAGTTGTGAAACGATTCCACATTTCCTTAAGTGCGCACCAAATTCATGACTTAAATATTCTCCACCACGATCTGATCGTAAGAACTTTATTTTTCTGTCACGTTGATTCTCAACCTCACTCTGAAATTCCTTGAACTTTTCAAAGGTTTCAGACTTGTGTTTCATTAGGTAGTCATACCCATATCTACTTAATTCATCAGTGAGAGTGAGAACATAACGATATCCTCCGCGAGCCTCAACACTCATTGGACCGCACACATCGGTATGTATGATTTCCAATAAGTTGGTTGCTCGCTCCATTGTTCCGGAGAACGGAGTCTTGGTCATCTTACCCATGAGGCCTGGTTCGCACGTGTCAAATGATTCGTAATCAAGAGACTCCAAAAGTCCATCTGCATGGAGCTTCTTCATGCGCTTGACACCAATGTGACCAAGGCGGCAGTGCCACAAGTATGTGGGACTATCGTTATCAACTTTACATCGTTTGGTATTCACACTATGAATATGTGTAACATCACGTTCGAGATTCATCAAGAATAAACCATTGACCAGCGGGGCATGACCATAAAACATATGTCTCATATAAATAGAACAACCATTATTCTCGGATTTAAATGAGTAGCCATCTCGAATTAAACGAGATCCAGATACAATGTTCATGCTCAAAGCTGGCACTAAATAACAATTATTGAGGTTTAAAACTAATCCCGTAGGTAGATGCAGAGGTAGCGTGCCGACGGCGATCACATCGACCTTGGAACCATTCCCGACACGCATCGTCACCTCGTCCTTTGCCAGTCTCCGTTTATTCCGCAGTTCCTGTTTTGAGTTACAAATATGAGCAACCGCACCGGTATCAAATACCCAGGAGCTACTACGAGTACTGGTAAGGTACACATCAATTACATGTATATCACATATACCTATGGTGTTGCCGGCCTTCTTGTCCGCTAAGTATTTGGTGCAGTTCCGCTTCCAGTGACCACTTCCCTTGCAATAAAAGCACTCAGTCTCGGGCTTGGGTCCATTCCTTGGCTTCTTCCCGGCAACTGGCTTACCGGGCGCGGCAACACCCTTGCCGTCCTTCTTGAAGTTCTTATTACCCTTGCCCTTCTTGAACTTAGTGGTTTTATTCACCATCAACACTTGATGTTCTTTTCTGATCTCCACCTCCGCTGATTTCAGCATTGAATATACCTCAGGAATGGTCTTTTCCATCCCCTGCATATTGAAGTTCATCACAAAGCTCTTGTAGCTTGGTGGAAGCGACTGAAGGATTCTGTCAATGACCGCGTCATCCGGGAGATTAACCCCCAGCTGAGACAAGCGGTTGTGTAACCCAGACATTCTGAGTATGTGCTCACTAACAGAACTATTTTCCTCCATTTTACAGCTGAAGAACTTGTCGGAGACTTCATATCTCTCAACCCGGGCATGAGCTTGGAAAACCATTTTCAGCTCTTCGAACATCTCATATGCTCCATGTTTCTCAAAACGCTTTTGGAGACCCGGTTCCAAGCTGTAAAGCATGCCGCACTGAATGAGGGAGTAATCATCAGCACGTGATTGCCAAGCGTTCATAACGTCTTGGTTCTCTGGGATTGGTGTTTCACCTAGCGGTGCTTCTAGGACATAATCTTTCTTGGCTGCTATGAGGATGATCCTCAGGTTCCGGACCCAGTCCGTATAGTTGCTGCCATCATCTTTCAGCTTGGTTTTCTCTAGGAACGCGTTGAAGTTGAGGACAACGTGGGCCATTTGATCTACAAGACATATTGTAAAGATTTTAGACTAAGTTCATGATAATTAAGTTCATATAATCAAATTATTCAATGAACTCCCACTCAGATAGACATCCCTCTAGTCATCTAAGTGAAACATGATCCGAGTTAACTAGGCCATGTCCGATCATCACGTGAGACGGACTAGTCAAGATCGGTGAACATCTCCATGTTGATCGTATCTTCTATACGACTCATGCTCGACCTTTCGGTCCTCCGTGTTCCGAGGCCATGTCTGTACATGCTAGGCTCGTCAAATCAACCTAAGTGTATTGCGTGTGTTCCGAGGCCATGTCTGTACATGCTAGGCTCGTCAACACCCGTTGTATGCGAACGTTAGAATCTATCACACCCGATCATCACGTGGTGCTTCGAAACAACGAACCTTTGCAACGGTGCACAGTTAGGGGGAACACTTTCTTGAAATTATTATAAGGGATCATCTTACTTACTACCGTCGTTCTAAGCAAATAAGATGCAAAACATGATAAACATCACATGCAATCAAATAGTGACATGATATGGCCAATATCATTTTGCTCCTTTGATCTCCATCTTCGGGGCACCATGATCATCTTCGTCACCGGCATGACACCATGATCTCCATCATCATGATCTCCATCATCGTGTCTTCATGAAGTTGTCACGCCAACGATTACTTCTACTTCTATGGCTAACACGTTTAGCAATAAAGTAAAGTAATTTACATGGCGTTATTCAATGACACGCAGGTCATACAAAATAATAAAGACAACTCCTATGGCTCCTGCCGGTTGTCATACTCATCGACATGCGAGTCGTGATTCCTATTACAAGAATATGATCAATCTCATACATCACATATATCATTCATCACATCTTCTGGCCATATCACATCACATAGCACATGCTGCAAAAACAAGTTAGACGTCCTCTAATTGTTGTTGCAAGTTTTTACGTGGCTTGTATAGGTTTCTAGCAAGAACGTTTCTTACCTACGTAAAACCACAACGTGATATGCCAATTTCTATTTACCCTTCATAAGGACCCTTTTCATCGAATCCGTTCCGACTAAAGTAGGAGAGACAGACACCCGCTAGCCACCTTATGCAACTAGTGCATGCCAGTCGGTGGAACCTGTCTCACGTAAGCGTACGTGTAAGGTCGGTCCGGGCCGCTTCATCCCACAATACCGCCGAAACAAGATAAGACTAGTAGCGGCAAGAAGAATTGGCAACATCAACGCCCACAACTGCTTTGTGTTCTACTCGTGCATAGTAACTACGCATAGGCCTGGCTCATGATGCCACTTTTGGAGATCGTAGCAGAATTTTAAAATTTTCTACGCATCACCAAGATCCATCTATGGAGTATACTAGCAACAAGGGGAAAGGAGTGCATCTACATACCCTTGTAGATCGCGAGCGGAAGCGTTCCAATGAACGTGGTTGATGGAGTCGTACTCGCCGTGATCCAAATCACCGATGACCGAGTGCCGAACGGACGACACCTCCGCGTTCAACACACATACGGTGCAGTGACGTCTCCTCCTTCTTGATCCAGCAAGGGGGAAGGAGAGGTTGATGGAGATCCAGCAGCACGACGGCGTGGTGGTGGATGTAGCGGGATCTCGGCAGGGCTTCGCCGAGCTTCCGCGAGAGGGAGAGGTGTTGCAGGGGAGGAGGGAGGCGCCAAAGGCTGTAATACTACTGTCCTCCCTCCCCCCCTTTATATAGGCCCCCTGGGAGGGGGGGCGCCGGCCAGGAACCCATCTACTTGGGGGGCGGCGGCCAGGGGGGAGACTTGCCCCCCAAGGCAAGTGGGGCGCCCCCCACCCTAGGGTTTCCAACCCTAGGCGCAGGGGGGAGGCCCATGAGGGGCGCCCCAGCCCACTAAGGGCTGGTTCCCTTCCCACTTCAGCCCATGGGGCCCTCCGGGATAGGTGGCCCCACCCGGTGGACCCCCGGGACCCTTCCGGTGGTCCCGGTACAATACCGATAACCCCCGAAACTTTCCCGGTGGCCAAAACTGGACTTCCTATATATAATTCTTCACCTCCGGACCATTCCGGAACTCCTCGTGACGTCCGGGATCTCATCCGGGACTCCGAACAACTTTCGGGTTTCCGCATACTCATATCTCTACAACCCTAGCGTCACCGAACCTTAAGTGTGTAGACCCTACGGGTTCGGGAGACATGCAAACATGACCGAGACGCGTCTCCGGTCAATAACCAACAGCGGGATCTGGATACCCATGTTGGATCCCACATGTTCCACGATGATCTCATCGGATGAACCACGATGTCGAGGATTCAATCAATCCCGTATGCAATTCCCTTTGTCAATCGGTATGTTACTTGCCCGAGATTCGATCGTCGGTATCCCAATACCTTGTTCAATGTCGTTACCGGCAAGTCTCTTTACTCATACCGTAATGCATGATCTAGTGGCTAACTCCTTAGTCACATTGAGCTCATTATGATGATGCATTACCGAGTGGGCCCAGAGATACCTCTCCGTCACACGGAGTGACAAATCCCAGTCTCGATCCATGCCAACCCAACAGACACTTTCGGAGATACCCGTAGTGCACCTTTATAGTCACCCAGTTACATTGTGACATTTGGCACACCCAAAGCACTCCTACGGTGTCCGGGAGTTGCACGATCTCATGGTCTAAGGAAAAGATACTTGACATTGGAAAAGCTCTAGCAAACGAACTACACGATCTTTGAGCTATGCTTAGGATTGGGTCTTGTCCATCACATCATTCTCCTAATGATGTGATCCCGTTATCAACGACATCCAATGTCCATAGTCAGGAAACCATGACTATCGGTTGATCAACGAGCTAGTCAACTAGAGGCTTACTAGGGACACGTTGTGGTCTATGTATTCACACATGTATTACGATTTCCGGATAACACAATTATAGCATGAACAATAGACAATTACCATGAACAAAGAAATATAATAATAACCATTTATTATTGCCTCTATAGCATATTTCCAACAAGTAGTTCACGAACTCGTTAAAACAATTGTATCTGATCCATTCGGATAGTGGGCTTAGGACATCTCCAATACTGATCCTCAAATCACCCACAACCTTCTAGACCACGTGGACCGGACGTGTTTTTCCATCCAACATGGTCCCGCATCTATCCGTTTGGCCCAGACGCACTTTTTCCCATAAACTGGAGACAAACTAGGGGAGTTACGGGCATTCGGACCGCTGACACGTCAGCGTTTGACTAACCAGGCTCACCAAAAACCCCTTTCCCGCTGTCACGCGCTTTCCCGCCTGGAGTTAGCTACCCGCATTCATGCCGACCCAGAGCGGACGTGATCGCTCACTCGAGTCGGCACTGAAGCGGCTCGTCGGCAGAGAGTGTCACCGCTACTCGACAGCTGGGCATGCCTTCTCTCCCAATTGAAACGACATCTGTTCGCCCACTTACTTCCATTAAACCGGCACATGTGCCGAGGAACCTACTCCAACGCCCCGAGCGCTACACATCCGTTCCTGTTCCGGCGAGCATTAAACACCTCTCTGGCTGGCTCCTCGCATCCGCCCGCTATATAAACGTGTCAAGACGTCGGGAAAGAACCACACCTCACATCCGCCCACTAAATAAACGTGTCTAGACGTCGGGCAAGAACTGTTGGAAATATGCCCTAGAGGCAATAATAAAATGGCTATTATTATATTTCCTTGTTCATGATAATCGTCTATTGTTCATGCTATAATTGTGTTATCCGAAAATCGTAATACACGTGTGAATACATAGACCACAACATGTCCCTAGTGAGCCTCTAGTTGACTAGCTCGTTGATCAATAGATGGTTACGGTTTCCTGACCATGGACATTGGATGTCATTGATAACGGGATCACATCATTAGGAGAATGATGTGATGGACAAGACCCAATCCTAAGCATAGCACTAGATCGTGTAGTTCGTTTGCTAAAGCTTTTGTAATGTCAAGTATCATTTCCTTAGACCATGAGATCGTGCAACTCCCGGATGCCGTAGGAATGCTTTGGGTGTACCAAACGTCACAACGTAACTGGGTGGCTATAAAGGTGCACTACAGGTATCTCCTAAAGTGTCTGTTGGGTTGGCACGGATCGAGACTGGGATTTGTCACTCCGTATGACGGAGAGGTATCTCTGGGCCCACTCGGTAATGCATCATCATAATGAGCTCAATGTGACCAAGTAGTTGGTCACGGGATCATGCATTACGGAACGAGTAAAGTGACTGCCGGTAACGAGATTGAACGAGGTATTGGGATACCGACGATCGAATCTCGGGCAAGTAACGTACCGATTGACAAAGGGAATTGTATACGGGATTGCTTGAATCCTCAACATCGTGGTTCATCCGATGAGATCATCGTGGAATGTGTGGGAGCCAACATGGGTATCCAGATCCCGCTGTTGGTTATTGGCTAAAGAGGTGTCTCTGTCATGTCTGCATGATTCCCGAACCCGTAGGGTCTACACACTTAAGGTTTGATGACGCTAGGGTTATAAGGAAGGTTTGTATGTGATTACCCAATGTTGTTCGGAGTCCCGGATGAGATCCCGGACGTCACGAGGAGTTTCGGAATGGTCCGGAGACGAAGATTTATATATGGGAAGTCCTTACTCGGTCGCCGGAAGTGTTCGGGGGTATATCGGTATTGTACCGGGACCACCGAAAGGGTTCCGGGGGTCCACCGGGAGGGTCCACCTGCCCCGGAGGGCCCTATGGGGTGAATATAGAGGGGAACCAGCCCCTAGGTGGGCTGGGCGCCAAACCCCCCTTAGGGCCCATGCGCCTAGGGTTGGGGGAAACCCTGGAGGGGGCGCCCCCCTTGGCTTGGGGGGGGCAAGCCTCCCCCTTGGCCGCCCCCCTCTAGATCCATCTGGAGGGGGCCGCCCCCCCTCTCCCTTGCCCCTATAAATAGAGGGGGGTGGGAGGGCACTGTTGGGGAACGTAGCAGAAATTCAAAATTTTCTACGCATCACCAAGATCAATCTATGGAGTTTACTAGCAACGAGAGGGAAGGAGTGCATCTACATACCCTTGTAGATCGCAAGCAGAAGCGTTCAAGAGAATGGGGTTGATGGAGTCGTACTCGTCGTGATCCAAATCACCGATGATCCTAGCACCGAATGGACAGCACCTCCGCGTTCAGCACACATACGGAGCAGCGACGTCTCCTCCTTCTTGATCCAGCAAGGGGGGAGGAGAGGTTGATGGAGATCCAGCAACACGACGGCGTGGTGGTGGAAGTAGCGGGATTCCAACAGGGCTTCACCAAGCGCTGCGGGAGGAGGGAGATGTGTCACGGGAGGGAGAGGGAGGCGCCAGGGCTTAGGTGTTGCTGCCCTCCCTCCCCCCACTATATATAGGGCCAAGGGAGAGGGGGGGGGGCGCAGCCTTGGCCCTTCCTCCAAGGAAGGGTGCGGCCAGGGAGGAGTCCATTCCTCCCCAAGGCACCTCGGAGGTGCCTTCCCCCTTTATGACTCTCCCTTTTCCTTATCTCTTGGCGCATGGACCTCTTGGGGCTGGTTCCCTTGGCCCATATAGGCCAAGGCGCACACCCCACAGCCCATGTGGCCCCCCGGGGCAGGTGGACCTCTTGGCGGACCCCCGGACCCCTTTCGGCACTCCCGGTACAATACCGATAATGCGCGAAACTTTTCCGGCGACCAAAACAAGACTTCCCAGATATAAATCTTTACCTCCGGACCATTCCGGAACTCCTCGTGACGTCCGGGATCTCATCCGGGACTCCGAACAACTTTCGGGTTACCGCATACTAATATCTCTATAACCCTAGCGTCACTGAACCTTAAGTGTGTAGACCCTACGGGTTCGGGAGACATGTAGACATGACCGAGACGACTCTCCGGTCAATAACCAACAGCGGGATCTGGATACCCATGTTGGCTCCCACATGTTCCATGATGATCTCATCGGATGAACCACGATGTCGACGATTCAAGCAATCCTGTATACAATTCCCTTTGTCTACCGGTATAGTACTTGCCCGAGATTCGATCGTCGGTATACCGATACCTTGTTCAATCTCGTTATGGCAAGTCTGTTTACTCGTTCCGTAACACATCATCCCGTGATCAACTCCTTGATCACATTGTGCACATTATGATGATGTCCTACCGAGTGGGCCCAGAGATACCTCTCCGTCACACGGAGTGACAAATCCCAGTCTCGATTCGTGCCAACCCAACAGACACTTTCGGAGATACCTGTAGTGCACCTTTATGGCCACCCAGTTACGTTGTGACGTTTGGTACACCCAAAGCATTCCTACGATATCCGGGAGTTGCACAATCTCATGGTCTAAGGAAATGATACTTGACATTAGAAAAGCTCTTAGCAAACGAACTACACGATCTTGTGCTAGGCTTAGGATTGGGTCTTGTCCATCACATCATTCTCCTAATGATGTGATCCCGTTATCAATGACATCCAATGTCCATGGTCAGGAAACCGTAACCATCTATTGATCAACGAGCTAGTCAACTAGAGGCTTACTAGGGACATGGTGTTGTCTATGTATCCACACATGTATCTGAGTTTCCTATCAATACAATTCTAGCATGGATAATAAACGATTATCATGAACAAGGAAATATAATAATAACCAATTTATTATTGCCTCTAGGGCATATTTCCAACAGTCTCCCACTTGCACTAGAGTCAATAATCTAGTTCACATCACCATGTGATTAACACTGACAGGTCACATCACCATGTGACCAACACCCAAGAGTTTACTAGAGTCAACAATCTAGTTCACATCTCTATGTGATTAACACTCAATGAGTTCTGGTTTGATCATGTTATGCTTGTGAGAGAGGTTATTAGTCAACGGGTCTGAACCTTTCAGATCCGTGTGTGCTTTACGAATATCTATGTCATCTTTGTGGATGCTACCACGCGCTACTTGGAGCCATTTCAAGTAATTGCTCTACTATACGAATCCGGTTTACTACTCAGAGTCATCCGGATTAGTGTCAAAGTTCGCATCGACGTAACCCTTTACGACGAACTCCTTTTCACCTCCATAATCGAGAAAATTCCTTAGTCCACTAGATACTAAGGATAAGTTCGACCGCTGTCATGTGATCCATTCCCGGATCACTATTGTACCCCTTGACCAACTCATGGCAAGGCACACTTCATGTGCGGTACACAGCATAGCATACTGTAGAGCCTACATCTAAAGCATAGGGGACGACCTTCGTCCTTTCTCTCTCTTATGCTGTGGTCAGGTCTTGAGTCTTACTCAATACTCACACCTTGTAACACAGCCAAGAACTTCTTCTTTGCTGATCTATTTTGAACTCTTTCAAAATCATGTCAAGGTGTGCGTTCTTTGAAAGTATCATCGGGCATCTTGATCTATCTCTATAGATCTTGATGCCCAATATGTAAGTAGCTTTTATCCAGGTCTTCCTTTGAAAAACCCTTTCAAACAACCCTTTATGCTTTCCAGAAATTTTACATCATTTCGAATCAACAATATGTCATTCACATATACTTATCAGAAATGTTGTAGCGCTCCCACTCACTTTATTGTAAATACAAGTTTCTAACAAACTTTGTATAAACCCAAAAACTTTGATCACTCCATCAAAGTGTATATTCTGACTCCGAGATGCTTGCTCTAATCCATGGAAGGATCGCTGGAGCTAGCATACCTTTTAGCATCCTTAGGATCGACAAAAACTTTCTGATTGTATCACATACAACCTTTCCTTACGAAAACTGGTAAGGAAACTTGTTTTGACATCCATCTGCCAGATTTCACAAATGCAGCTAATGCTAACATGATTCCGACGGACTTAAGCATCGCTACGGATGAGAAAATCTCATCGTAGTCAACTCCTTGAACTTGTGGAAATACTCTTTGCCACAAGTCGAGCTTCATAGACGGTAACATTACCGTCCATGTCCGTCTTCTTCTTAAAGATCCATTTACCTCAACAGCCTTACGACCATCAAGTAGTCCTCTCAAAGTCTATACTTTGTTTTCATACATGGATCCTCTCGGATTTTATGGCTTCTAGCCATTTGTCGGAATATGGGCCCACCATCGCTTCTCCATAGCTCATAGGTTCATCGTTGTCCAACAACATGACTTCCAAGACAGGATCACGTACCACCCTGAAGTAGCACGCATCCTCGTCGTCCTACGAGGTTTGGTAGTGACTTGATCCGAAGTTTCATGATCACTATCATAAGCTTCCACTTCAATTGGTGTAGGTGCCACAGGAACAACTTCCTGTGCCCTGCTACACACTAGTTGAAGCGACGGTTCAATAACCTTATCAAGTCTCCACCATCCTCCCACTCAATTCTTTCGAGAGAAACTTTTCCTCGAGAAAGGACTCGTTTCTAGAAGCAATTACTTTTGCTTCCAGATCTGAAATAGGAGGTACACCCAACTGTTTTGGGTATTCTATGAAGATGCATATATCCGCTTTGGGTTCGAGCTTATCAGCCTGAAA
The DNA here is from genome assembly GCF_018294505.1 of Triticum aestivum. NCBI lineage: Eukaryota > Viridiplantae > Streptophyta > Magnoliopsida > Poales > Poaceae > Triticum > Triticum aestivum. The sequence goes on along the minus strand of NC_057802.1, from coordinate 456,416,375 downwards.
CCTTTTCACATAAGCATCGCAGCCCCAAACTTTTAAGAAACGACAACTTAGGTTTCTCTAAACGGTGTCGTCTCAACGGAATTGCGTGGTGCCCTATTTAAAGTGAATGCGGTTGTCTCTAATGCCTAACCCATAAACCATAGTGGTAATTTGATAAGAGACATCATGGTATGCACCATATCCAATAGGGTGCAATTATGATGTTCGGACACACCATTACACTATGGTGTTCCGGACGGTATTAATTGTGAAACACTAGCGTCATCGAACCTTAAGCGTGTAGACCCTACGGGTTCAGGAACCATGCAGACATGACCGAGACGTTCTCCGGTCAATAACCAACAGCGGGATCTGGATACCCATGTTGGCTCCCACATGTTCCACGATGATCTCATCGGATGAACCATGATGTCGGGGATTCAATCAATCCCGTATGCAATTCCCTTTGTCTAACGGTATGTTACTTGCCCGAGATTCGATCGTCGGTATCCCTATACCTTGTTCAATCTCGTTACCGGCAAGTCTCTTTACTCGTTCCGTAACTCACATCATCCCGTGATCAACTCCTTGGTCACATTGTGCACATTATGATGATGTCCTACCGAGTGGGCCCAGAGATACCTCTCCGTTTACACGGAGTGACAAATCCCAGTCTCGATTCGTGCCAACCCAACAGACACTTTCGGAGATACCCGTAGTGCACCTTTATAGCCACCCAGTTACGTTGTGACGTTTGGCACACCCAAAGCATTCCTACGATATCCGGGAGTTGCACAATCTCATGGTCTAAGGAAATGATACTTGACATTAGAAAAGCTCTGAGCAAACGAACTACACGATCTTGTGCTAGGCTTAGGATTGGGTCTTGTCCATCACATCATTCTCCTAATGATGTGATCCCGTTATCAACGACATCCAATGTCCATGGTCAGGAAACCGTAACCATCTATTGATCAACGAGCTAGTCAACTAGAGGCTTACTAGGGACATGGTGTTGTCTATGTATCCACACATGTATCTGAGTTTCCTATCAATACAATTCTAGCATGGATAATAAACGATTATCATGAACAAGGAAATATAATAATAACCGATTTATTATTGCCTCTAGGGCATATTTCCAACAGTCTCCCACTTGCACTAGAGTCAATAATCTAGTTCACATCACCATGTGATTAACACTCACAGGTCACATCACCATGTGACCAACATCCAAAGAGTTTACTAGAGTCAACAATCTAGTTCACATCACTATGTGATTAACACTCAATGAGTTCTGGTTTGATCATGTTATGCTTGTGAGAGAGGTTATTAGTCAACGGGTCTGAACCTTTCAGATCCGTGTGTGCTTTACGAATATCTATGTCATCTTGTGGATGCTACCACGCGCTACTTGGAGCCATTTCAAATAACTGCTCTACTATACGAATCCGGTTTTCTACTCAGAGTCATCCGGATTAGTGTCAAAGTTCGCATCGACGTAACCCTTTACGACGAACTCCTTTTCACCTCCATAATCGAGAAAATTCCTTAGTCCACTAGATACTAAGGATAAGTTCGACCGTTGTCATGTGATCCATTCCCGGATCACTATTGTACCCCTTGACCAACTCATGGCAAGGCACACTTCATGTGCGGTACACAGCATAGACATACCGTATAGAGCCTATGACAAAAGCATAGGGGACGACCTTCGTCCTTTCTCTCTCTTCTGCTGTGGTCAGGTCTTGAGTCTTACTCAATACTCACACCTTGTAATACAACCAAGAACTCCTTCTTTGCTGATCTATTTTGAACTCTTTCAAAATCATGTCAAGGTGTGCGTTCTTTGAAAGTATCATCAGGCGTCTTGATCTATCTCTATTGATCTTGATGCCCAATATGTAAGCAGCTTTATCCAGGTCTTCCTTTGAAAAACTCCTTTCAAACAACCCTTTATGCTTTCCAGAAATTTTACATCATTTCGGATCAACAATATGTCATTCACGTATACTTATCAGAAATGTTGTAGCGCTCCCACTCACTTTATTGTAAATACAAGTTTCTAACAAACTTTGTATAAACCCAAAAACTTTGATCACTCCATCAAAGCGTATATTCTGACTCCGAGATGCTTGCTCTAGTCCATGGAAGGATCGCTGGAGCTAGCATACTTGTTAGCATCTTTCAGGATTGACAAAACCTTCTGGTTGTATCACATACAACCTTTCCTCACGAACACTGGTAAGGAAACTTGTTTTGATATCCTATCTGCAAGATTTCATAAACAATGCAGTAACTGCTAATATGATTCCAACAGACTATTAGCATCGCTACGAGTGAGAAAGTCTCATCGTAGTCAACTCCTTGAACTTGTCGGAAAACATCTTAACGACAAGCCGAGCTTTCTTAATGGTGACACTTACCATCATTGTCTGTCTTCCTTTTAAAATCCATCTGCACCCAACAGCCTTACGACTATCAAGTATTTCTTCCAAAGTCTATACTTTGCTTTATACATGGATCCTCTCTCGGATTTTATGGCGTCGAGCCATTCGTCGGAATCCGGGCCCACCATCGCTTCTCCATAGCTCGTAGGTTCATTGTTGTCTAGCAACATGACTTCCAAGACAGGATTACGTACCACTCTGAAGTAGTACGCATCCTTGTCGTCCTATGAGGTTTGGTAGTGACTTGATCTGAAGTTTCATGATCACTATCATAAGCTTCCACTTCAATTGGTGTAGGTGCCACAGGAACAACTTCCTGTGCCCTGCTACACATTAGTTGAAGTGACGGTTCAATGACCTCATCAAGTCTCCACCATCCTCCCACTCAATTCTTTTGAGAGAAACTTTTCCTCGAGAAAGGACCCGTTTCTAGAAACAATCACTTTTGCTTCCAGATCTGAAATAGGAGGTATACCCAACTGTTTTGGGTATTCTATGAAGATGCATTTATCCGCTTTGGGTTCGAGCTTATCAGCCTGAAACTTTTTCACATAAGCGTCGCAGCCCCAAACTTTTAAGAAACGACAGCTTAGGTTTCTCTAAACCATAGTTCATACGGTGTCGTCTCAACGGAATTGCGTGGTGCCCTATTTAAAGTGATTGCGGTTGTCTCTAATGCCTAACCCATAAACGATAGTGGTAATTCGATAAGAGACATCATGGTATGCACCATATCCAATAGGGTGCAGTTATGATGTTCGGACACACCATCACACTATGGTGTTCCAGGCGGTATTAATTGTGAAACACTTTCCACAATGTCTTAATTATGTGCCAAACTCGTAACTCAGATTTCTCATCTCTATGATCATATCACAGACATTTTGTCCTCTTGTCACGACGATCTTCTCTGAAATTACTTGAACCTTTCAATAATTCAGACTTGTGTTTCATCAAGTAAATATTCTCAGCATCTACTCAAATCATCTGTGAAGTAAGAACATAATGATATCCACTGCGTGCGTCAGCACTCATTGGACTGCACACACCAAAATGTATTACTTCCAACATGTTGCTTTCTTGTTCCATCTTACTGAAAACAAGGCCTTTCAGTCATCTTGCCCATGTGGTATGATTTGCATGTCTCAAGTGATTCAAAATCAAGTGAGTCCAAACGATCCATCTGCATGGATATTCTTCATGCATATATACCAATAGACATGGTTCGCATGTCTCAATATTTTCAAAAACGAGTGAGTCCAAAGATCCATCTACATGGAGCTTCTTCATGCGTTCTATACCAATATGACTCAAATGGCAGTGCCACAAGTATGTGGTACTATCATTATTATCTTATATCCTTTGGCATGAACATGTGTATCACTACGATCGAGATTCATTTTAGGTGCAAGACCATTGAAGGTATTATTCAAATAAACAGAGTAACCATTATTCTCCTTAAATGAATAACCGTATTGCGATAAACATAATCCAATCATGTTTATGCTCAACGCAAACACCAAATAACAATTATTTAGGTTTAACACCAATCTCGATGGTAGAGGGAGCATGCGATGCTTGATCACATCAACCTTGGAAACACTTCCAACACATATCGTCATCTCACCTTTAGCTAGTCTCCGTTTATTCCGCAGCTTTTATTTCGAGTTGCTAACACTTAGCAATCGAACCGGTATCTAATACCCTGGTGCTGCTAGGAGTACTAGTAAAGTACACATTCATATAATGTATATCCAATATACTTCTGTCGACCTTGCCTGCCTTCTCATCTACCAAGTATCTAGGGTAGTTCTGCTTCAGTGACCGTTCCCCTCATTACAGAAGCACTTAGTCTCGGGTTTGGGTTCAACCTTGGGATTCTTCACTAGAGCAGTAAATGATTTGCTGTTTCATGAAGTATCCCTTTTGCCCTTGCCCTTCTAGAAACTAGTGGTTTTACTAACCATCAACAATTGATGCTCCTTCTTGATTTCTACTTTCGCGGTGTCAAACATCGCGAGTTGCTCAAGGATCATCATGTCTATCCCTGATATGTTATAGTTCATCACGAAGCTCTAATAGCTTGGTGGCAGTGACTATGGAGAACCATCACTATCTTATCTGGAAGATTAACTCCCACTCGATTCAAGTGATTGTGGTACTCAGACAATCTGAGCACATGCTCAACGAGTGAGCTTTTCTCCCTTAGTTTGCAGGCTTAAGAAACTTGTCAGGGGTCTCATACCTCTTGACGTGGGCACTAGTCTGAAATCCCAATTCCAGTCTTCGGAACATCTCATATGTTCTGCGACGTTTCAAAAACGTCTTTGGTGCCACAATTCTAAACCGTTAGCATTACGCACTAAACTATCACGTAGTCATCAAAACGTGTATGTCAGATGTTTCGCAACATCTACAGACGACGCTGAGGTTCAGCACATCGAGCGGTGCATTAAGGACATAAGTCTTCTGTGTAGCAATGAGGACAATCCTCAGTTCACGGACCCAGTCCGCATAATTGCTACTATCAACTTTCAAATAAATTTTCTCTTAGGAACATATCTTAACCAGTAGAACTAAAGCGTAAGCTATGACATAATTTGCAAAGACCTTTTGACTATGTTCATGATAATTAAGTTCATCTGATTATTCAATGAACTCCCACTCAGATAGACATCCCTCTAGTCATCTAAGTGATACATGATCCGAGTCAAACTAGGCCGTGTCCGATCATCACGTGAGACGGACTAGTCATCATCGGTGAACATCTCCATGTTGATCGTATCTACTATACGACTCATGTTCGACCTTTCGGTCTCTTGTGTTCCGAGGCCATGTCTGTACATGCTAGGCTCGTCAAGTCAACCTAAGTGTTTCGCGTGTGTTCCGAGGCCATGTCTGTACATGCTAGGCTCGTCAACACCCGTTGTATTCGAACGTTAGAATCTATCACACCCGATCATCACGTGGTGCTCCGAAACAACGTACCTTCGCAACGGTGCACAGTTAGGGGGAAGATATCTCTTGAAATTTTAGTGAGGGATCATCTTATTTATGCTACCGTCGTTCTAAGAAAATAAGATGTAAACATGATAAACATCACATGCAAATCATAAAGTGACGTGATATGGCCAATATCATCTTGCGCCTCTGATCTCCATCTTCGAGGCGCGGCATGATCACCTTCGTCACCGGCATGACACCATGATCTCCATCATCGTGTCTTCATGAAGTTGTCTCGCCAACTATTACTTCTACTACTATGGCTAACGGTTAGCAATAAAGTAAAGTAATTACATGGCGTTTTCATTGACACGCAGGTCATACAATAAATTAAGACAACTCCTATGGCTCCTGCCGGTTGTCATACTCATCGACATGCAAGTCGTGATTCCTATTACAAGAACATGATCAATCTCATACATCACATATATCATTCATCACATCCTTTTGGCCATATCACATCACATAGCATGCCCTGCAAAAACAAGTTAGACGTCCTCTAATTGTAGTTGCATGTTTTACGTGGCTGCTATGGGTTTCTAGCAAGAACGTTTCTTACCTACGCAAAAGCCACAGCGTGATATGCTAATTTCTATTTACCCTTCATAAGGACCCTTTTCATCGAATCCGATCCGACTAAAGTGGGAGAGACAGACACCCGCTAGCCACCTTATGCAACTAGTGCATGTCAGTCGGTGGAACCTGTCTCACGTAAGAGTACGTGTAAGGTCGGTCCGGGCCGCTTCATCCCACGATGCCGCCGAATCAATATAATACTAGTAACGGCAAGTAAATTGACAAAATCGACGCCCACAACTACTTTGTGTTCTACTCGTGCATAGAAACTACGCATAGACCTAGCTCATGATGCCACTGTTGGGGAACGTAGCAGAAATTCAAAATTTTCTACGCATCACCAAGATCAATCTATGGAGTTTACTAGCAACGAGAGGGAAGGAGTGCATCTACATACCCTTGTAGATCGCGAGCGGAAGCGTTCAAGAGAACGGGGTTGATGGAGTCGTACTCGTCGTGATCCAAATCACCGATGATCCTAGCGCCGAATGGACGGCACCTCCGTGTTCAGCACACGTACGGAGCAGCGACGTCTCCTCCTTCTTGATCCAGCAAGGGGGGAGGAGAGGTTGATGGAGATCCAGCAGCACGACGGCGTGGTGGTGGAAGTAGCGGGATTCCAACAGGGCTTCACCAAGCGCTGCGGGAGGAGGGAGATGTGTCACGGGAGGGAGAGGGAGGCGCCAGGGCTTAGGTGTTGCTGCCCTCCCTCCCCCCCCACTATATATAGGGCCAAGGGAGAGGGGGGCGCAGCCTTGGCCCTTCCTCCAAGGAAGGGTGCGGCCAGGGAGGAGTCCATCCTCCCCAAGGCACCTCGGAGGTGCCTTCCCCCTTTAGGACTCTCCCTTTTCCTTATCTCTTGGCACATGGGCCTCTTGGGGCGGTTCCCTTGGCCCATATATGCCAAGGCGCACACCCCACAGCCCATGTGCCCCCCCGGGGCAGGTGGATCCCTTGGTGGACCCCCGGACCCCTTTCGGCACTCCCGGTACAATACCGATAATGCGCGAAACTTTTCCGGCGACCAAACAAGACTTCCCATATATAAATCTTTACCTCCGGACCATTCCGGAACTCCTCGTGACGTCCGGAATCTCATCCGGGACTCCGAACAACTTTCGGGTTACCGCATACTAATATCTCTATAACCCTAGCGTCACCGAACCTTAAGTGTGTAGACCCTACGGGTTCGGGAGACATGTAGACATGACCGAGACGACTCTCCGGTCAATAACCAACAGCGGGATCTGGATACCCATGTTGGCTCCCACATGTTCCACGATGATCTCATCGGATGAACCACGATGTCGAGGATTCAAGCAATCCCGTATACAATTCCCTTTGTCTACCGGTATAGTACTTGCCCGAGATTCGATCGTCGGTATACCGATACCTTGTTCAATCTCGTTATGGCAAGTCTCTTTACTCGTTCCGTAACACATCATCCCGTGATCAACTCCTTGATCACATTGTGCACATTATGATGATGTCCTACCGAGTGGGCCCAGAGATACCTCTCCGTCACACGGAGTGACAAATCCCAGTCTCGATTCGTGCCAACCCAACAGACACTTTTGTAGATACCTGTAGTGCACCTTTATGGCCACCCAGTTACGTTGTGACGTTTGGTACACCCAAAGCATTCCTACGGTATTCGGGAGTTGCACAATCTCATGGTCTAAGGAAATGATACTTGACATTAGAAAAGCTCTTAGCAAACGAACTACACGATCTTGTGCTAGGCTTAGGATTGGGTCTTGTCCATCACATCATTCTCCTAATGATGTGATCCCGTTATCAACGACATCCAATGTCCATGGTCAGGAAACCATAACCATCTATTGATCAACGAGCTAGTCAACTAGAGGCTTACTAGGGACATGGTGTTGTCTATGTATCCACACATGTATCTGAGTTTCCTATCAATACAATTCTAGCATGGATAATAAATGATTATCATGAACAAGGAAATATAATAATAACCAATTTATTATTGCTTCTAGGGCATATTTCCAATAGGCAGCAGCACCACATCCAAGGCGCAGCCCCTCCCCTCCCCAACACCTCTCCTCCTCCGCGTGAGCTTGGCGAAGCCCTGCCGGAGAACTGCCACTCCACCACCACCACGCCGTTGTGCTGCTGTTGGAGCCTTCTTCCTCAACCTCTCCCTCGTCCTTGCTGGATCAAGGCGCGCGAGACGTCACCGGGCTGCACGTGTGTTGAACGCGGAGGCACCGTTGTTCGGTGCTTGGATCGGATTCTGCCGCGATCTGAATCGCTACGTGTATGACTCCTCCAACTGCGTTCTTGCAACGCTTCCGCATCGCGATCTTCAAACGTATGAAGATGCACTCCCCTCTCGTTGCTAGTAAACTCCATAGATTGATCTTAGTGATGCGTAGAATATTTTTTAATTTCTGCAACGATCCCCAACAGTGGTATCAGAGCCAGGTTTATGCGTAGTTTCTATGCACGAGTAGAACACAAGTTGTTGTGAGCATCGATTTTGTCAATTTACTCGTCGTTACTAGTCTTATCTTGATTCGGCGGCATCGTGGGATGAAGCGGCCCGGACCGACCTTACACGTACGCTTATGTGAGACAGGTTCCACCGACTGACATGCACTAGTTGCATAAGGTGGCTAGCGGGTGTCTGTCTCTCCCACTTTAGTCGGATTGGATTCGATGAAAAGGGTCCTTATGAAGGGTAAATAGAAATTGGCATATCACGTTGTGGTTTTGGCGTTGGTAAGAAACGTTCTTGCTAGAAACCTATAGCAGCCACGTAAAAATTTGCAACAATAATTAGAGGACGTCTAACTTGTTTTTGCAGCAAGTCTCATGTGATGTGATATGGCCAGAAGGATGTGATGAATGATATATGTGATGTATGAGATTGATCATGTTCTTGTAATAGGAATCATGACTTGCATGTCGATGAGTATGACAACCGGCAGGAGCCATAGGAGTTGTCTTAATTTATTTATGACCTGCGTGTCAACTGGAACGTCATGTAATTACTTTACTTCATTGCTAACCGTTAGCCATAGTAGTAGAAGTAATAGTTGGCAAGACAACTTCATGAAGACACGATGATGGAGATCATGATGATGGAGATCATGGTGTCATGCCGGTGACGATGATGATCATGGCGCCCCGAAGATGGAGATCAAAAGGAGCAAAATGATATTGGCCATATCACGTCACTATTTGATTGCATGTGATGTTTATCATGTTTTACATCTTATTTGCTTAGAACGACGGTAGCATAAATAAGATGATCCCTCGCTAAAATTTCAAGAAAGTGTTCCGCCTAACTATGCACTGTTGCGAAGGTTCGTTGTTCCGAAGCACCACGTGATGATCGGGTGTGATAGGTTCTAACGTTCGCATACAACGGGTGTAAGCCAGATTTACACACGCAATACACTTAGGTTGACTTGACGAGCCTAGCATGTACAGACATGGCCTCAGAACACAAGAGACCGAAAGGTCGAGCATGAGTCGTATAGCAGATACGATCAACATGAAGATGTTCACCGATGATGACTAGTCCGTCTCACGTGATGATCGGACACGACCTAGTTGACTCGGATCATGTATCACTTAGATGACTAGAGGGATGTCTGTCTGAGTGGGAGTTCATTAATAATTTGATTAGATGAACTTAATTATCATGAACTTAGTCTAAAACCTTTACAATATGTCTTGTAGATCAAATGGCCCACACTAATGTCAACCTCAACCTCAACGCGTTCCTAGAGAAAACCAAGCTGAAAGATGATGGTAGCAACTATACGGACTGGGTCCGAAACTTGAGGATCATCCTCATACCTGCCAAGAAAGCATATGTCCTGGAAGCACCGCTAGGTGAAGCACCCGTTCCAGCAAACCAAGACGTTATGAACGCCTGGCAAACACGTGTTGATGATTACTCCCTGGTTCAGTGTGGCATGCTTTACACCTTAGAACCGGGGCTCCAAAAGCGTTTCGAGCAGCAGGGAGCATATGAGATGTTCCAAGAGCTGAAAATGGTTTTCCAAGCTCATGCCCGGGTCGAGAGATATGAAGTCTCCGACAAGTTCTACAGTTGTAAGATGGAGGAGAATAGTTCCGTCAGTGAACACATACTCAAAATGTCTGGGTTGCACAACTGCTTGTCTCAGCTGGGAGTTAATCTCCCGGATGACGCGGTCGTTGACAGAATCCTTCAATCGCTCCCACCTAGCTACAAGAGCTTTGTGATGAACTTCAATATGCAGGGGATGGAAAAGACCATTCCCGAGGTATATTCGATGCTGAAATCAGCGGAGGTGGAGATCAAAAAGGAACATCAAGTGTTGATGATGAATAAAACCACTAAGTTCAAGAAAGGCAAGGGTAAAAAGAGCTTCAAGAAAGACGGCAAGGGAGTTGCCGCGCCCGGTAAGCAAGCTGCCGGGAAGAAGACAAAGAATGGACCCAAGCCTGAGACTGAGTGCTTCTATTGCAAGGGAAACGGTCACTGGAAGCGAAACTGGTCCAAGTACTTAGCGGACAAGAAGGCCGGCAACACCAAAGGTATATGTGATATACATGTTATTGATGTGTACCTTACCAGTACTCGTAGTAGCTCCTGGGTATTTGATACCAGTGCGGTTGCTCATATTTGTAACTCAAAATAGGAGCTGCGGAATAAGCGGAGACTAGCGAAGGACGAGGTGACGATGCGCGTCGGGAATGGTTCCAAGGACGATGTGATCGCCGTCGGCACGCTACCTCTACATTTACCTACGGGATTAGTTTTAAACCTCAATAATTGTTATTTAGTGCCAGCTTTGAGCATGAACATTGTATCTGGATCTCGTTTAATGTGAGATGGCTACTCATTTAAATCCGAGAATAATGGTTGTTCTATTTATATGAGAGATATGTTTTATGGTCATGCCCCGCTGGTCAATGGTTTATTCTTAATGAATCTCGAACGTGATGTTACACATATTCATACTGTGAATGCCAAGAAATGTAAGGTTGATAATGATAGTCCCACATACTTGTGGCACTGCCGCCTTGGTCACATTGGTGTCAAACGCATGAAGAAACTCCATGCAGATGGACTTTTGGAGTCTCTTGATTATGAATCATTTGACACGTGCGAACCATGCCTCATGGGCAAAATGACCAAGACTCCGTTCTCCGGAACAATGGAGCGGGCAACCAACTTATTGGAAATCATACATACTGATGTCTGCGGTCCAATGAGCGTTGAGGCTCGCGGTGGCTATCGTTATGTTCTCACCCTCACTGATGACTTAAGTAGATATGGGTATGTCTACTTGATGAAACACAAGTCTGAGACCTTTGAAAAGTTCAAGGAATTTCAGAGTGAGGTTGAGAATCAACGTGACAGGAAAATAAAGTTCTTACGATCAGATCGTGGGGGAGAATATTTGAGTCATGAATTTGGCACACACTTAAGGAAATGTGGAATTGTTTCACAACTCATGCCGCCTGGAACACCTCAGCGTAATGGTGTGTCCGAACGTCGTAATCGCACTCTGTTGGACATGGTGCGATCTATGATGTCTCTTACCGACCTACCGCTATCATTTTGGGGATATGCTTTAGAGACTGCCGCATTCACTTTAAATAGGGCTCCGTCGAAATCCGTTGAGACGACACCGTATGAATTATGGTTTGGGAAGAAACCTAAGCTATCGTTTCTGAAAGTTTGGGGATGCGATGATTATGTCAAGAAACTTCAACCTGAAAAGCTCAAACCCAAGTCGGAAAAATGCGTCTTCATAGGATACCCTAAGGAAACTATTGGGTATACCTTCTACCTCAGATCCGAAGGCAAGATCTTTGTTGCCAAGAATGGATCCTTTCTAGGGAAAGAGTTTCTCTCGAAAGAAATAAGTGGGAGGAAAGTGGAACTTGATGAGATGACTCTTCTCGGACCGGAGAGTAGCGCAGCGCAGGAAAATGTTTGTGCGGTGCCTGCACCAACTGGAGAGGAAGTTAATGATGATGATCAAGGAACTTCGGATCAAGTTACTATTGAACTTCGTAGGTCCACAAGGACACGTTCCGCACCAGAGTGGTACGGTAACCCTGTCCTGGAAATCATGTTGTTAGACAATGGTGAACCTTCGAACTATGAAGAAACGATGGCGGGCCCGGATTCCGACAAATGGCTTGAAGCCATGAAATCCGAGATAGGATCCATGTATGAAAACGAAGAATGGACTTTGACTGACTTGCCCGATGATCGGCGAGCCATAGAAAATAAATGGATCTTTAAGAAGAAGACAGACGCGGATGGTAATGTGACCATCTATAAGGCTCGGCTTGTCGCTAAGGGTTATCGACAAGTTCAAGGGGTTGACTACGATGAGACTTTCTCACCCATAGCGAAGCTGAAGTCCGTCCGAATCATGTTAGCAATTGCCGCGTTCTATGATTATGAGATATGGCAAATGGACGTCAAAACGGCATTCCTTAATGGTTTCCTTAAGGAAGATTTGTATATGATGCAGCCAGAAGGTTTTGTCGATCCTAAGAATGCTGACAAGGTGTGCAAGCTCCAACACTCAATCTATGGGCTGGTGCAAGCATCTCGGAGTTGGAACATTCGCTTTGATGAGATGATCAAAGCGTTTGGGTTTACGCAGACTTATGGAGAAGTCTGTGTTTACAAGAAAGTGAGTGGGAGCTCTGTAGCGTTTCTCATATTATATGTGGATGACATACTATTGATGGGAAATGATATAGAATTCTTGGAAAGCATAAAGGCCTACTTGAATAAGTGTTTTTCAATGAAGGACCTTGGAGAAGCTGCTTATATATTAGGCATCAAGATCTATAGAGATAGATCGAGATGCCTCATTGGTCTTTCACAAAGCACGTACCTTGACAAGATATTGAAGAAGTTCAATATGGATCAGTCCAAGAAGGGGTTCTTGCCTGTATTGCAAGGTGTGAGATTGAGCACGGCTCAATGCCCGACCACGGCAGAAGATAGAGAAAAGATGAGTGTCATCCCCTATGCCTCGGCCATAGGGTCTATTATGTATGCCATGCTGTGTACCAGACCTGATGTAAACCTTGCCGCAAGTTTGGTAGGAAGGTACCAAAGTAATCCCGGCATGGAACACTGGACAGCGGTCAAGAATATCCTGAAGTACCTGAAAAGGACTAAGGATATGTTTCTCGTTTATGGAGGTGACGAAGAGCTTGTCGTAAAGGGTTACGTCGACGCTAGCTTCGACATAGATCTGGATGACTCTAAGTCACAAACCGGATATGTGTATATTTTGAATGGTGGGGCAGACAGCTGGTGCAGTTGCAAGCAAAGCGTCGTGGCGGGATCTACATGTGAAGCGGAGTACATGGCAGCCTCGGAGGCAGCACATGAAGCAATCTGGATGAAGGAGTTCATTACCGACCTAGGAGTTATTCCCAATGCGTCGGGCCCGATGACTCTCTTCTGTGACAATACTGGAGCTCTTGCCCTGGCCAAGGAGCCCAGGTTTCACAAGAAGACCAGGCATATCAAGCGTCGCTTCAACTCCATTCGTGAAAATGTTCAAGATGGAGACATAGATATTTGTAAAGTGCATACGGACCTGAATGTCGCAGATCCGTTGACTAAACCTCTTCCACGAGCAAAACATGATCAACACCAGAACTCTATGGGTGTTCGATTCATCACAATGTAACTAGATTATTGACTCTAGTGCAAGTGGGAGACTGTTGGAAATATGCCCTAGAGGCAATAATAAAATGATTATTATTATATTTCCTTGTTCATGATAATTGTCTATTGTTCATGCTATAATTGTGTTATCCGGAAATCGTAATACATGTGTGAATACATAGACCACAACATGTCCCTAGTGAGCCTCTAGTTGACTAGCTCGTTGATCAATAGATGGTTACGGTGTCCTGACCATGGACATTGGATGTCATTGATAATGGGATCACACCATTAGGAGAATGATGTGATCGACAAGACCCAATCCTAAGCATAGCACTAGATCGTGTAGTTCGTTTGCTAAAGCTTTTCTAATGTCAAGTATTATTTCCTTAGACCATGAGATCGTGCAACTCTCGGATGCCGTAGGAATGCTTTGGGTGTACCAAACGTCACAACATAACTGGATGGCTATAAAGGTGCACTACAGGTATCTCCGAAAGTGTCTGTTGGGTTGGCACGGATCGAGACTGGGATTTGTCACTCCGTATGACAGAGAGGTATCTCTGGGCCCACTCGGTAATGCATCATCATAATGAGCTCAATGTGACCAAGTAGTTGGTCACGGGATCATGCATTACGGAACGAGTAAAGTGACTTGCCGGTAACGAGATTGAACGAGGTATTGGGATACCGACGATCGAATCTCGGGCAAGTAACGTACCGATTGACAAAGGGAATTGTATACGGGATTGCTTGAATCCTCAACATCGTGGTTCATCCGATGAGATCATCGTGGAACGTGTGGGAGCCAACATGGGTATCCAGATCCCGCTGTTGGTTATTGGCTAGAGAGGTGTCTCTGTCATGTCTGCATGATTCCCGAACCCATAGGGTCTACACACTTAAGGTTCGATGACGCTAGGGTTATAAGGAAGGTTTGTATGTGATTACCCAATGTTGTTCGGAGTCCCGGATGAGATCCCGGACGTCACGAGGAGTTCCGGAATGGTCCGGAGACGAAGATTTATATATGGGAAGTCCTTATTCGGTCGCGGGAAGTGTTCGGGGGTATATCGGTATTGTACCGGGACCACCGAAAGGGTTCCGGGGGTCCACCTGCCCCGGAGGGCCCTATGGGCTGAATATAGAGGGGAACCAGCCCCTAGGTGGGCTGGGCGCCAAACCCCCTTAGGGCCCATGCTCCTAGGGTTGGGGGAAATCCTGGAGGGGGCGCCCCCCTTGGCTTGGGGGGCAAGCCTCCCCCCTTGGCCGCCGCCCCCCTCTAGATCCATCTGGAGGGGGCCGGCCCCCCTCTCCCTTGCCCCTATAAATAGAGGGGGGTGGGAGGGCAGCAGCACCACATCCAAGGCGCAGCCCCTCCCCTCCCCAACACCTCTCCTCCTCCACGTGAGCTTGGCGAAGCCCTGCCGGAGAACTGCCACTCCACCACCACCACGCCGTCGTGCTACTGTTGGAGCCTTCTTCCTCAACCTCTCCCTCCTCCTTGCTGGATCAAGGCGCGGGAGACGTCACCGGGCTGCACGTGTGTTGAACGCGGAGGCACCGTTGTTCGGTGCTTGGATCGGATTCTGCCGCGATCTGAATCGCTACGTGTACGACTCCTCCAACCGCGTTCTTGCAACGCTTCCGCATCGCGATCTTCAAAGGTATGAAGATGCACTCCCGTCTCGTTGCTAGTAAACTCCATAGATTGATCTTGGTGATGCGTAGATTTTTTTTAATTTCTGCAACGATCCCCAACAAGGACCACACCTCACATCCACTCTCTCCATCTCCTCCTTACACAACAACTGCCATGGTCTTCGGTGAACAGAAGGAGTTCTCCGGCATTGCAGCTGTCTCGGTTGCCCGGTGAGCTAGCCCGATGTAGGTTGGCTTGCCGACAAACCCTCCGGGTTCCGCACCGCCACCATCGCCATCGCCATCGTCACCCCTGCCTCGCCCATCCAGACTAGACAACACCGTCTCCCGACAAATCCGTCACGAGCAATGACGACAACGCGTCAGGCAGAAGGAGAAAGAAGCCATGTCGGTAGAGGCCGGCATGTCCACCACGGACAACGAGGAAAAGTAGATCATGGGAGGTCACTACCGCTTGGGTTCCATGAACGCCACCACCACCGCATCGCCGGGTTACACAACCGGTGTCTTGCCCGGTGAGCAAGGGCATAGACCACACGGCCGTCTTGCCCCCGCCCAAAAACCAACCTTGATCCGTGCTTCACGGAAGAGAAGGGAGGATATTCTTCCCTCTCACTAAAGCATATCCCTCTAGGGCTACCATCAGTCCGATGAGCAGGTTGCCGAACATGGGGAAGGCATGTCGTGCGAGTAGAGATCCACTGCGGCCGGCCGTAGACTAGTTTTGCCGCAATCCACTATGGTTTAGTTAAAAATATGCCCAAAATGTAAAACAAAATTCGTCCAGTTTGAATGAAAATCATCCGCTTTGCATGTAATTTGTCCGGTTTGTTTAAAGCAGATTTGAAATGTATGCAGATAGCATTGGATGGCCGGTTCTCACATCCGTATTCGTGGACTGGTCCCACCGCCCGCGGACAGATGCGGTGTCCGGTTTACGGGCCATCGTCGGAGACGCCCTTACCCCCATATCCCCTACATGTTGGAGGCGTTGGCCTCCCTCCATCGCCTCATTACATCGCATCCGCTATCCGCCTCCTCGTGTATGTATCATTGTCTGACCTCTCAATGTTACTGCTTTCAGCTACTCCACCCTGATACATGTGTGCACGAATGTAAGGTAGAGCAGGCCTTCGGACCCTACTCTTCGTGATCCCGCACCGGGAGAAGAGTGATACTATTTTGGGGGACGACTCGGTATGACTACTCGCTCATGGTCGTCTACGTCCACGACTACGAGTCTTCAACTACTTCCACATTTTCTCTAACATCACCACGGTTGTCATCACTGATGCTGCAAAGAAGGCCGCTGATGTCATTTCTGTCATCGCGGCCTAACCCCTATCGACTGGTGAGTATCATTTGTTCACCCCTCTTTTGACGGTTCATGTGTTAGCGGTACTTGTCTCTATCATAGATTTACCTGTTTTTGTCTTAATACATGCTTACATGATTATCTTTTAATATGCTATTAATTAGCATTGTCATCCTATTTTACTTATAAATTTGAGTTAATCAGAACACTAATATATCCAACAGTGATAATGTGAAATTCGTATATGCATCACCTTTTTTTTGCTCGGCCCTCCGCCGTGTATGACATCTAATTCACCAAGATCGAACAAAGGAAAAATAAAAGGCATATGTGGTCAAATGTAATGACTAGTTTGACTTTTATTTCAGAATAAGACGAAACAATACATTTCTAAAATTCTGGATTAACATCGGGATTTCTAACGTTCAAAATAATTGTAAGGTGATATATATACCACTTTTTTTATGAAACAAGAAGATGATGTATATACATGTTAAATCTCTCATGTGTTGTTCTTTTTATATCAGCTCACGTGTTGTTCGTAGAGTGGGGGTTGTTTGGATAGATGGTTTGTAGAAAATCCGTTTTATATAAACTAGGAAAACGGCCTAACAACCTAAAACCACGTTTGGCTAGCCTAACTAATCTGTGGATATGGAAAACCGAATTTTCTATAACCCAGAATTTCGCCTTTGTGGAAAAACAACTATTAATCGTTTTTGTAAAAACTCGATTTGCGTATCCTTGTTCCTTGTTGCCGATCCCGGCGGGCCCGTTCATGAGCGAAGAGAAGCTACCGAGGCTGGTGGCCATTGCCACGTCCTCACTACATATCGCCGGCCTGCTCGAGGGTCAGTGAGACGACGGCGGCTGTGATGGACTCACCGGTGAGTCGTACAACGTAGTCGTACTCGTACGTCCTCGTCTGGACGCCGCGCCACGGCTGCCGCGTCCTCCGTGTCGTCCGTCCTGGTCGTCGTCGCAGCCGCCGAGGTCAGCTCGTTGAGCGCCGCCGCCGCCGGCACGCGACAACAAAGCAGGAGGAGACATATATGGCTGCAGCTTGGCGTCGACCAAAGGGTTTGCACCAGTGGGCACAAGCTTTTCTGGTCCTTAACCCCAACGGCGAGGGTGCATAGCCACAGGCAGGGGCGCCATGGCCATGAACGCCGACGTGCATGCAGCGTTAACGACCAAAAGGAAGGTGGATCCGAGGAGGCTTTTGCCATGAATCCTCTTGTGTCTCTCGCGTACGTGTACGTTTCGTACATTTCGCAGCCGGTTGCAGATGCTTGCCCATGGTAGCAACTTTCTACGTGTGCGTGTACGCGGCCGTCCGGCGAGATCAAGTACCCAGCTTCATTACCTGCGTTTCATTGACGGAAAGTCGAGAATAAGAAGATCGCCGGAGAATAGAGAACTGGGCAAACACACTTTTCGACCCAAACGTGGTCTTCTATAAACTGACTATTAACAAAAAAAGTTAGTAAAACCGGTTTTCCTAAAAATCAGATAAAAACTCGTTTTCTGTAAACTCAGTGCTAATATTTGTTATCCAAACAACCACTAATGGTAGACCATAGATTCCACTAGCAGCCCTGCACGGCCCATGGACAGAGACAGGGACGTCCGGGCCTAGAAACAGGGGCAAATTTGACAAATTTGACCTATGGATGAAATCATTTCACAAAATGAACTGCCTCTAAAAAATTTCATTCGGCTGACCTTTTTTAGTGGCGCCCGACACGAATGCGCCACATTACACTGTGCAACGCCTTACAGATAGGCGCTACACGTCTGGCCAACGTCGCACCCGTGTGATCCGAAAATTACTAAGTCAGTGTGCAGCGCCCGAGAGCTAGGCGCCACACTATACAGTGTAGCGCCTAGCCTCTAGGCGTTGCACTAGTGGTTGCTATTGCACTAGTGGTTGCCTACCAAATGAAGCAACCACTAGTGCAACGCCTAGAGGCTAGTGTGGCGCCTAGCTCTTAGACGCTGCGCATTGACTTAGTAATTTTTAGGCAGTCCGGGATGCGACGCTGGCAGGCGTGTTGCGACTATCTGGAAGGCGTTGCACAGTGTAGTGTGGCGCCTTCGTGTCGGGCGCCATTAAAAATGGCCAGCTGAGTGATTTTTTTTAAAAGCAATTCATTTTATAAAATAATTTCATCCACAGATCAAAATTATCAAATTTGCCAGAAACCGGGAAGCCGAGAGAAGCAAGAAGTACAAAGATTGGACGCCGGACGGCAGGGTACCGATCTGATCTGAAGCTCACTTCTCCGTCTCTTTTCAAATCATTTGCCTCGTCCGTGCGAACGGAAGGCCAGTGTCGATGAACACTCGCGGTGTCAGACCAGTGCATCTGGGCTCACCGAGTCGCCGAGGCGGCGGCCAGTCAAGCCGGGCCAGCGGCCGGCACCGGGTCAAACGAGCTCTGTTCCCGCTGCTACTGCCTGCACGCTCCTGTCCCGGCTCGGCCCCACTCCGCTCGATCACTCGATGCATCTGCGCGTTGTCTCCGTCTCCACCGGCGAAGTGCGCGTGCAGCAGCAGCTGAACGACAGACCGAGGGACATGGGACGGAGGCCGATGCTGGTTATTTGATCTGAGAGCAACTCCAACGGGCGACCCAAACGGACGGCGTTTTTATCCGCTTTTTGTTTGTTTGGATCGGTCGTCCATCCGCCGTCCGTTCTTTTTTAATTTTGGGTCGGCAGTGCGCTCAACGGGCCGATCTATTTCATGACCGCGCGCATTTAACATCATGCCGTCGCCCTGGTTTTGGCGCTCCAGCGTGTGGGAAAGGTTCGCACGCGGGGGGAAAGCGGCCTAGCGCGCGCGGGAAAGGTTCGCGCACGCGCCGCGGCCGGCGCTCGCTATAAAGAATGCGCTCCCACCACAGTCTGTCGGCCGCCCACTCTCGCCGCCTCTGCGCCACCATGTCGATCCGCTGACTGGGCACTTCGGATTTTCGCGGAGTCCACGAGCGCCGCTCCGGTGCCTTCTCCGCCGAGATCTGGTTTCGCGAGAAACGTCTCGTCCTCGGCAACACCGCAGAGGAGGCGGCCCGCGCGCACGACGCGGCGGTGTGGCGCCTCCTGAGGCCTCGTCGGGATATGAATTTTCCCAACGTGTCGAGCCAGCGGGCGCAGGATCTGGCGCCTCTCCCGCGGCTTTTCACCGACGAGGATCGTCGTGTCCACCGGAGGCGGCATCGTCGCCTCGCCATCGCAGAGAAGGATGTGGAAGCCTTGGCGGTGTGGCGCGGAGGCTACCCGCAGGACATCGTCGACGAGCGCCAGTTCTACAAGCAATTGAGATCGGAGAGGGACGCGAGGAGGAGGGAGCGAGCCGCCTATCGGGAGGACAAGCGTTCGCGGAAGCAGGCAGCTCTATTGAAACTGAAGCTACGAGAAACGTCGGGTTGGGACTTTGAAGATGAGCAGCTTGCTGACGCCTACCTTCAAATGTCGGAGGAGGACATTACCAAGTCGGAGTCAGAAAGCGACGACTAGTGGTTTTTTCTTTTATCTGTGTACGCTAGAACTATCTATGTACGGGAAAAATGGCCGGCGGCGTCGGCGACATAGCAGGCGGGCGAGGGTTAAATCTACTATGCCACCGACCAGCGGACCCGGTGAGGAAAGAGGACGAGCGCGCGCGTCCGTCTTGTGTCCGCGCCGACACAAATCAGGCTAAAAAATGGGCCGGAAATGAGACGAAAGCGGACGCACGTCCGTCTGGGTCGACGCGTTGGGCCGGTTATTTTATCCGCGCCGACCCAAACGGACGGCTGCAGACGAAATGGGTCGCCCCACTGGAGTTGCTCTGACAGCAGTTAGGCTACTTAGGCATCACTGAAAACTCTAAGCTTCCAGGAAATCAAGCTCCCTGTTTTTTTCAGTCTAAAAAAGCTCCCTGGTGCGTCGTTGGTTTTGGGCTGGGCCCATGCTGTCAGTGTGTGCTCGCAGGGCCAGACGGGCTGGGGCTTTTCATCTTCTTGAAATCATGAACATTTTCGAAATCATGATCTTTTTTCAAATTCTTGAAATGTTCTTACAAATTTACGATTTTTTTAAAAATTATGAACATTTTTCAGTTTAGGAACATTTTTTTTACCAATTAGTGATTTTTAAACCCTTGAGCATGTTTTTTAAATTAGCGAACATTTTTTGAATCGATGAATATTTTTGGGAAATTGGAAAATATTTTCAAAATGACTACATTTTTTGGTTTTGACTAACTTTTATGAAATGTATGAACAATTTTCGAACACATGAACATTTTTTAATCAGCAGAACATTTTTTGATTTTTTGAATTTCTTTTTTAATTCATGAACATTTTTTGAGTTTTCTGAAAATTAAAAAAAACATGAAAATATTTAAAATTTGCGAACATTTGTTCATTTTCACACACATTTTTTGAATACACGAACATTTTTTTCAAAATAATGAACATTTTTTGATAAGCAAACATTGTATTTTCAACTGCGAACATTTTTTTGAAACAACAAATTTTTTTAGATTTCTTGAACATTGTTTTCAGAATTTCGCAATCTTTTTAAATTTTGGAAATTTTTGAAAATGCTGAATTATTTAAACAAGAAAAATAAATACAGAATAAAAATATAAAAAACAAAATGAAAAAACAGGG